>NC_133325.1:660071031-660178531 GCF_042186555.1 Aquarana catesbeiana | reverse complement strand
CACTACAATGCTTAGCTTGTCAAAGCCCCCACCTCCCAAAGGACCCCCAGTGCCCATGTGTCGGCGTGGACAGTGCAAGTGTACTGAGTGAGAATGAGTAGCATCTCAGCTTTCCACCTCTCACCAGCTTTTTCACTCACTGCTTCCTCTTCTCAGTACTGCTCTAGTAACAGCTCAGGACCCAATTGCTCTGCCACCCACGAACACACACTCAGCCTTTTGCTGAATTGTCTTGGAGTGGGGGGGGGGATTTGCATATGAATGAGACATTGCATGATTTGCATACGAATGAGCTGTGGACACAGCCTATCTGAGTGGGAGTGCTGGGCCAAGGTAGCCACAGAGAGCTTTGTGCTATAATCCCGGGACACAGTTTTTGAGGAACAGATAAATAAAAAGCAGGACTGTCTTGGCAACTTCAGGCCAGTTGGTAAGTATGGTGCTGTGGAGATTGTACCTGATAAAAAATCTGGTGATGTATTATGTGTGGAAGGTTTAAGCACAAATTTGAGCCAAAGTTCTGGAAGCAGGAGTCACCCCACAGTTTAGGAGGCATTTGGAAGCAGTGATAGTAGTAGTAGTGCAAATAACCAATACTAATAAGGTCAGAGGCACCGGTACATTTTAAAAAGTATAAATACAATGACAAATCAGTGTGAATTACTGTATAGCTAAATGTCTAATTCTCAGTAATAGAGCAACAAAACCACCTTTATATTTTACTCATGTATGCAAACTGAATGGAAAGTGGAGGGATGCGTTTCTCATGCCAACCTGTCAAGTCTGTAAATGAATTGAAAGACCAGTTGGTCACCTTTCTAGTCTCCAACCTCTGCTACATGCCAGTGCTGCAGCCTCTGTCAATCTATTTAGCATTTGATGCTGCTTTGTCCCCTCTTTAAAACAGAACTTCACCTAAATCAGGAAGTTCCACTTTATATCCTCCTCTGCCCCTCTTCCACATTTTTTTGTTTAGAGGGAGGGGTACATAGTTTTTTCCAGATAACCACTTGCACTTCTGCTGGAATTGCCTAAGTGATTCCCCCAGAAGATCTTCCCTGCTCGCAACCTCCTGGGACACATCACAGGTCCCAGGAGGCTGCGGGTCCATTCACAAAATGCTGCACGACGCATGCGCAGTAGGAAGCTAGCTGTGAAGCCACAAGGAGTCACAGCCAGCTTCTCACAGTAAACATTCCGGTGTTGGGAACCCTAAAACTGGCTAAGAACCGGTCCGAGTAAGGACATAGCTGGATTCCTGGACAGGTAAGTATCCTTTTATTAAAAGTCAGCAGCTGCAGTATTTGTAGCTGTTGACTTTTAATGTTCTCTTTTGAAATGGCTGAAGACCCTACTTAAAGTACTGTCCTTTTTTGGCATGCCACCTCCCCCACTTTTCCTTCCCTCCAGTGTATACATGAGGCCTTGTATCCCGTAATGGGTAATCAAGACCTTCAGGTAACCAGACTGCCTTTACACAAACCTCTAGAATTTATATTCAGGTATAAATCCTTTTATTGTGGCCTTCCTAAGACTGTAAATCCTTTCCTGTTTTGAGTGCCCAGATTTAATTTGCAGCATTTTTTACCTGTTCTGCGGTCCTGTTATTTGGAATAAAGCTTACCTGTAATTATGCAGTACAAACATTAATAAAGTTATAAACTACCACCTGTTTCAATTGTGTGTTATTTATGAGACAGTTCATAAAATTGCGTTCAGCTGTTAGCTTTCAATTTAGTTTTGTACACAGAGGATTGGACTAGTTCATGTAGTCGTAAAATATCCTATAACAATGCATTAAATAAAACTCTTATTTTTATCTGCTTGTATTCAGGCACTAGGGGCTTGTTTACACTAGAGATGCTCTCTGAAGAGCTAACCACATTCAGATCACTCTTCAGAGGATATTTGACAGGCGATAAAAAGGTGTTGTATCACCTCCTCACTGCCTAATTTACCCCTTAAACCCTACACTAGCGTATCTCTATTCAGCTGAATGGGTTGTGTTCAGGGGGCGACAGCAGGAATAATTTTTGCTGCAGCATATGTACTCCCCCCCTCCTCAGCATATAGGGGAGCAGTAAAAAGATAGCTTAGAAGCACATTTTTATCATCTCCTAATACACGTGAACTAGGCCTAAGAGTACACATTTGTCTGGATCTTCACAGATGACGCAAAGGAGAATTCTAAGAGGAAACCTATTCACAAACCAATTGGGGAGCTATTTCTGCGGTTTTCCTAATGCCCTGTACACACGGGCGGACTTTTCGGCAACAAAGGTCTGACAGTCTTTCTGACGGACTTTTGACGGACTTCCGTTGGATTTTCGAACAAACGGACTTGCCTACACACGATCACACCAAAGTCCGACGGATTCGTACGTGATGACGTACGACCGGACTAAAATAAGGAAGTTCATAGCCAGTAGCCAATAGCTGCCCTAGCGTCGGTTTTCATCCGTCGGACTAGCATACAGATGAGCGGATTTCTCGATAGGAACTGGGTCCAGCGGAGTTCCGACGTAAAGATTTGAAACATGTTCCAAATCTAAAGTCCGTCAGATTTTCGACAGAAACGGTCCGCTGAAGATCCGATGAAGCCCACAAACGGTCGGATTGTCCACCAGATACGGTCCGTCGGACCAATCCGGTCGAAAAGTCTGCTCGTGTGTACAGGGCATTATGCAAACTTTAAAGCGTAACTCCACTTTTGTTGAGAAAAAAACATTCCACTCTGGGTGATCTACAGTTAGGTTCATATATATTTGTACACAGGCACAATTTTAGATTTTTTTTCAGGTATTTACCAAAACATATTCAAGCAATAGTTTTAAAAAGGATATGGGCTGAAAGTGCACACTCTCAGGTTTAATTTGAGGGTATGTACATCCAAATCGGAGGAGGGGTTTAGGAATTACAGCTCTTAAGAATAGCCATCCCCCTTTTTCAATGGACCAGAAGTAATTGGACAATTGAATCAAAAGCTGTTTCATGGCCAGGTGTGGGCTTTTCCTTCATTATTTCTTCATCAATTAAACAGGTAAAAGGTCTGGAGTTGATTCTCAGTGTGGTATTTGCATTTGGAACCCATTGCTGTGAACTTACATCATGCGTCCAAAAAAGCTGTCCATGCAAGTGAAACAGGCCATTGTAAGGCTTAAAAAATGAAATAAATCCATCAAAAAGATAGCAGCAACATTAGAAGTTGCCAAATCAACAGTTTGGTACATTCTGAGGAAAGAAGAATGCACTGGTAAGCTTAGCAACATAAAAAGGCTTGGACGTCCACGGAAGACAACAGTGGTGGATGATCGCAGGATCCTCTCTATGGTAAAGAAAAACCCATTCACAACATCCAAACAAGTGGACACTTTCCAGGAGGTGGGCGTATCATTGTCAAAGTCTACAATCAAGAGAAGACTTCACAAGAGAAAATACAGAGGGTTCACCCAAAGTGCAAACCATTCATAAGCCTGAAGAATAGAAAAGCCAGATTAGACTTTTCCAATAAACATCTAAAAAAGCCAGACCAGTTCTGGAAAAGCATTCTTTGGACAGATGAAACTAAGATGAATCTGTACCAGAACGACGGGAAGAAAAAAGTGTGAAGATGGCTTGGAACAGACCATGATCCAAAGCACACAACGCTATCTGTAAAACATGGTGGAAGCAGTGTGATGGCATGGGCATGCATGGCTTCCAGTAGCACTGGGTCATCGGTGTTTATTGATGATGTGACAGAAGACAGAAGCAGCCGGATGAATTCTGCAGTGTTTAGAGACATACTGTCAGCCCACATTTAGCCAAATAGAGCAAAGTTGATTGGACGGCGCTTTACAGTATACAGTTTTTTTTTTTTGGGGGGGGGGGGGGGGTCATTGCAGCTTTTTTAACACCCCCTCTGTCACTTTTTAAACAGCCTTTTTTTTTCTTTCCTTACTTCAGCCTTCTAATTAAGGGTAGTGGTTAATTGGTCACAGGTTCTTGAGGCCTATATAACTTTCTGTAGAACTAACTTTGAACCTGCTCAACTTTGAGCTTGCCACCTTTTTGCTTGCTGGAACTTAGACCAAGTGGATGAATTAAAAACCAGAGTTGAAAAGGTTGTAACAGGCATTAAAGTACCTGTGTAGTGTGAGTACCTGAGTGTTGGCCGAGTAGTGTGTGTACCTGTGTATTGTGAGTGCACGTTGTGTGCGCGTGCACGTGGGCGGCAAGTACCTGTGTATTGTATTGTTGAGTATTAGTGTCAGGAAGCTAGTTGTTAGGTAATATGGACAGGGTATAATCCCAATCCTCATTAAATTAGTAGGTACGATGCCCAGCGGGTGTGGAGATGTGACTCTGTGTACATCTTGCATCATGTATGCGTTCCTTGATCATCTGATCGAGGGCGCATAGTGCTGTGCAAAATGTAGGCACATTGTTTCCCTGGAAGCCCAGGTTCTGAATGTAGGGAAGCAACTGTCAGCACTGAGAAGACCCTCCATACTAAAGGAGAGCCAGGAATGTACCCAGTAGGTGCCGGCAGGGGCCAGCACAGAGGTGGGTGGAGACAAAGAGGTGCAGGCACCAGAAAAGAGTAGATGGGTGACAGTCAGGAAGGATAGAGGGGGAAGTGCCAGGGAGGCCAATCCAGGGCTCTATTGCGTGACATTGGTGAAACCAGTCAGGGACTAGCACTGTTGGAGCTGAGGGACTCTCCTAGCTGCCAGGAGAAGAACTCCTCTAGTGAGAGTGGTGGGAAGCGAAGGGAAGGGAAAGGATAGACAGATTCTGGTGGTAGGGGACTCAATTCTTAGAAGGACAAAGAGGGAGATCTGTGACAAAGACCTGAAGCTCCGAACTGTATGCTGTCTACCGGGCGCTCGGGTTCGGCACATCATGGATCTGGTAGACAGATTACTGGGAGGGCCTGGAGAAGACCCGGCTGTCATGGTGCACATTGGCACCAATGACAAAGTCAAAGGCAGATGGAGTGTCCTAAAGAACATTTTTAGGGACTTGGGAGCTAAATTGAGGAAAAGGACGTCCAAGGTAGTATTCTCAGGAATACTACCGGTACCTCAAGCCACACCAAAAAGGCAGAGGGAGATTAGGGACGTAAACAAGTGACTGAGGAGCTAGTGTAGTAAGGAGGGGTTTGGGTTCCTGGAGGACTGGGCCGGCTTCTCAGTCGGTCACCAGTACTATAGAAGGGACGGATTGCGCCTAAATGAGGGGGGTGCAGATCTGCTGGGAGTACAGATGGCCAAAAAGTTAGAGGGGCTTTTAAACTAGGCAATGGGGGGAGGGTCCAGAAGTAGAGATAGTCAGCGTGGAACATAGTCCAGAGGGTAGTATTGGGGGCATTAGTGGTAGGTTGACTAAAGCACATAAACCCAAGGTAAGTATAGTAACAAGTCCTAGTTGCAATCTCGGAACACCCAATAAGAGGATAGTATGCGACCGGTCTAAACTACGTGGCATGTTCACCAATGCCATGAGCCTGACGGACAAGATGGATGAACTAGAGATAATGTTGTACGAGGAGGATTTGGATTTTGTGGGAATTTCAGAGACCTGGTTCAACAGCTCTCATGATTGGCTGGCAACCATTCAAGGGTATACCCTTTATCGCAGGGATAGAGAAGGTTAAAATGGGGGAGGGGTATGTCTATATATCACGAATAATGTACAAGTAAAAGTGAGAGATGTCATTACTAAGGGAGCTAGGGAAGAGGTGGAATACTTATGAATAGAGCTCCAAAGGGATGAAGCTAAGTGGAAAATACTGGGAGTATGCTATAGGCCCCCTAACCTGCGGGAGGAGGGGGAGACAGACCTCCTATCACAATTTGGATTAGCAGCAAGGATGGGAAGCGTTATCATAATGGGGGATTTTAATTATCCAGACATGGACTTGGCGGCGGGAACCACGCATTCGTCTAACACTCGCTAGTTCCTAAATGTCTTGCAGGACAATTTAATGGGTCAGATGGTAGACGCACCAACTAGAAATAAAGCATTACTAGATCTACTGATTACCAACAATACAGACCTGATCACGGATGTGGAAATACGGGGCAATTTAGGAAACAGCGATCACAGTTCAATTGGCTTCAGTATAAATCACACAAATAGGAAACATAAGGGAAATACAAAGACACTGAATTTCAAAAGAGCCAACTTCCCTAAACTACAAACCTTGCTAGAAGACATAAATTGGGATAAAATCTTAGGAACAAAGAACATGGAGGAGAGATGGGTTCGCTTTAAGAGCATATTAAATAAGGGCATTAGCCAGTGCATCCCATTGGGTAATACATTTAAAAAAGCGAACAAAAGTTCTGGATGGCTTAACTCCAATGTAAAAATGCATAAAAAAACAAAAGAGAAGGCCTTCAAAAAAATACAAGGTTGAGGGATCATCATCAGCATTCAGACTTTATAAAGAATGCAACAAGAAATGTAAGGGTGCAATTAGGGCGGCTAAGATAGAACACAAAAGACACGAGGGAATCGGGGGGCTTCAGTAACCAAAACGGCAGTATTTATCCTCGTGACACATCGCAGGAAGCACCCTTATGGCTAACAGGGGACAGAATTAGAATTAGACTTGGGAAACTTAACATTAATAAATCACCGGGACCGGATGGCTTGCACCCGAGGGTACTTAGGAAACTCAGACTTGGAATGGTCAGGGATGGGTAGTGGGGTCCCACAGGGTTCTGTGCTGGGACCAATTCTATTTAATTTGTTCATAAACGACCTGGAGGATGGGGTACACAGTTCAATCTCTGTATTTGCAGGTGATACTAAGCAGGGCAATATCTTCTTCGCAGGATGTGGAAACTTTGCAAGAAGATCTGAACAAATTAATGGCGTGGGCAACTGAGGTTTAATGTAGAAAAATGTAAAATAATGCATTTGGGTGGCAAAAATATGAATTCCCCCTCTGGGGGAATCTAGGATGGAAAAGGACCTGGGGGTCCTAGTAGAGGATAGGCTCAGCAATGGTATGCAAATCCAAGCTGCTGCTAACAAAGCAAACAGAATAATGGCATAAATTAAAAAAGGGATCAACTTCCTGCTCCTAACCCTCTCCAAACCTTTCCTTTCTCCCCCCACTCTACCCCTCCTGTTCTTTCTCCTTCTTTCCCTTTACTCCTACTATTTCCTGTCTAAAACCCTACTACATATGGTTTGCAAAGGTTGAGAATAACAAATTTTGCAGAACTCTCCTGTTCTGTACTGTTAATTTTTCCTGTGACTAAAAATTGAGGCTGTACAGTTTAAGAATGGATAAAGTCACAACATAGTGCGCTAGCATGTACCTTCTCTAACTGTTTGGGGATAGCCCCTTGTGTAAGTGATATTATCTATTACGTTAATGTTGGGCTCACATTTTGCTTTTCTGTTACGATATAGCTCTTGTTTGTTCAAAGACGGGAGGTCTATGAGATCAGGATGGGTCCAGTGAAGGTTCCCTTTTTTTTGATTTTGATCCCCCAGGGGTCCTCTCGGCTGGTCTGCGTACAGCAGGTTCCCATTTGGGGTGCGTGGCCGTTTCTTGAGGAGCCCTGGGTCCTGCGAGCCTTGGTCTCCCTATCCTGACCTCAAGCGGCCATTCTCTAGGAGTTAGAGCATTTAATGATGCCCTTGTGTTTATAAGGGGTTACACTTTTATTTTGAAGCTGAATCTGTATACGGTACATGTATATCTTGATTCTAATGTAATTTACATTGCTGTGTTATCTCATTTGGTCTCTGCCATTTTGATTTCTTGTACTGTTATTTATCTTTCAATAAACAGTATTTAAAATGAAAAAAAAAAAAAAAAAGGTATCAACTCCAGAGATAAAAGCGATAATTCTCCCACTCTACAAGACTCTGGTCCGGCCTCCCCTGGATTTATGCTGTCCAGTTCTGGGCACCAGTCCTCAGGAAGGATGTACTGGAAAAGGAGCGAGTATAAAGAAGGGCAACAAAGCTAATAAAAGGGTCTGGAGGATATTAGTTATGATCAAAGGTTGCAAGCACAGAACTTATTCTTTCTGGAGAAGAGACGCTTGAGAGGGGATATGATTTCAATTTACAAATACCGTACTGGTGACCCCACAATAGGGATAAAACTTTTTCGTGGAAGGGAGTTTAACAAGACACGTGGCCACTCAAAAATAAAAGAAAAGAGGTTTAACCTTAAATTACGTAGAGCAGGGGTCTCAAAATATCGGCCCTCCAGCTGTTGCAAAACTACAATTCCCATGAGGCATTGCAAAACTGACAGTTCTAAGCATGACTCCCACAGGCATGATGGGACTTGTAGTTTTGCAACAGCTGGAGGGCCACCAGTTTGAGACCCCTGACGTAGAGGGTTCTTTACTGTAAGAGCGGCAAGGATGTGGAATTCCCTTTCACAGGCGATGGTTTCAGTGGGGGGGCATCGATAGTTTCAAAAAACTATTAGATAAGCACCTGAACGACCACAACATACAGGGATATACAAGGTAATACTGACATATAATCACACATAGGTTGGACTTGCTGGACTTGTCTTTTTTCAACCTCACCAACTATGTAACTATGTAACAGCTGCAGTTAGAGCCTGGCAAAGCATAAGAAAGGAGGAAACCCAGTATTTGGTAATGTCAATGGGTTCTAGACTTCAGGCGGTCATTGCCAGTAAAGGATTCTCAACAAAATATAAAAAATGAACATTTAATTTATGATTCTATTCATTTGTCTAATTACATTTGAGTCCCTGAAAATGGAGGGACTGTGTATAAAAATGGTTGCAGTTTCTAATATTTGTACTTGATATTTATGTTCAGCCCCTTGAATTAAAGTTGAAAGTCTGCACTTCAAGTTCATTTGGATTGTTTCGTTTTCATTTTATTCTGGTGGCATACAGAGCCAAAAGTATGAAAATTGTGCCTGTGTCCAAATATATATGGACCTAACTGTATGTATATTACAAGGATTTTAACAAACTTTGTTGCAGATTCCTACATTTTGTTATTCTGAAGAAATCCCTGTGTGTTTGTCTGTGTCCATGTGCCAAGTAAGTCTAATGGGAGTGGCTTCATAATTATCAACCAGCTGCTGCACCTGCAGGGCTCTAATGAGGAAAAATGCAGGGTCTGCATTCCTTAAGGCCTGGTCTACACCCATGCAGGTTGCAGTTTGCATATTCCAGGTGATTTTTGCATTATTCAATACACCTTTTTGATCCATTGAAATCTATGAAACCAAAAACCAGAAAAAAGTCCCTGGCCCTTTCCATAAAATTCACAGATGTGTACTACATCCATAGGAAACCATGTTAAATGGACTGTAGTGTATTTATGCAAAACTGAAAATGCACTGAAAAAATGCATAGTTTGAAGTTGCAAGGGGATGCAAACAGATCTACTTCCGGCATCGCTCCCAGAGACAAAACCCAGTTGAACACTTCGGTGTGGAGAGACCATTCGTTTTTGTCCAGGGTGACCCTTGAAAGGAAGTCCGCCTGGACATTCTGAATTCCGGGGAGATAAACAGCCGATAAATTTGCCAAGTTCACCTGGGCCCAGGACATGATCGGACCTACTTCCTTCAGTAAAGAAAGACTGCGGGTGCCCCCCTGCCTCTTGATGTAAGAGACTGCAGTCGTATTGTCCAGTCTCAGGAGAACTGAGGCTCCTGACGTCAGGTGGGAAAAGGCTTGAAGCGCACGGAAGGCAGCTCGAAGCTCCAGGATATTCGAGACTATCCCTTGGGATGGGAAGTCCCATCTGCCTTGGGCTACCTCCGTCAGGCAGAGAGCGCCCCAACCTCTGTTGCTTGCATCCGTTGTCACCGTGATCCAGGATACAGGCGCTATGGAATGGTAATTGAGAAGATTCCTCCGTTGCAGCCACCAGGGGAGGCTCTCCCGCATGGAGGTGGTTACTCGTACCAGATGGTCTCGAGACCCTGGATCCCACTGTTGGAGAAACCCCTTCTGAAAGGGCCGCATCTTCCATTGCGCCCACATCACCATGGGGGCTGTGGCTACCATGGTGCCGATTATCTTTAGACATTGCGAGGCTCTGAGAAGAGGTGATGATAATGCCAGACTAATTCTTTCTCAAATCACCGGAATTTTTTCCAGAGGCAGAGAGATGGTGCTCTCCACGGTGTTGAATTGGGCTCCAAGGAATATTAGAGACTGCGTTGGATCTAGATGACTCTTCTCCTTGTTCAACAGCCAACCAAACTCTGTTAGGGTAGAGATGACCTGATCTCGATGTGCCAACAGCTGACCCCTGTCTTGTGAAAGCAGGAGTAGGTCGTCCAAATAATGGTGTAATCGGATACCTTTGACCCTGATTAACGCTACCACAGCCAATAAGAGCTTCGAAAACACTCGAGGCGATGTTGTAAGCCCGAATGGGAGACATGTGAATTGGAGATGCCTCTGATCTACTGCAAATCGGAGATACATCTGGAATTCCTCTGCAATCGGCACGTGAAAGTAGGCATCTTTCAGGTCTATGGAGACAAGCCAATCTCCCGGTTGTATCGTCTGGCGTATTGTTAGCAGAGTCTCCATCTTGAATTTTTCCTTCTTGATGAAGGAGTTCAGATAAGTCAAGTCGATTACCGGCCTCCAGGACCCATTCTTTTTGAGGACCATGAAAAGGGGGGAGTACACCCCTAGGAATCTCTCTTCTGTTGGTACTTGAATGGCGGCCCCTTGGGCTACTAGTGAGTTCGTATATGACAGAAGAACTTGTTTCTTCTCTTCTATGTGAGGAAGAGTTGTAGGAACAAACCGGTGTGTGGGTGGGCTGCTGAACACCCAAGTATGACCCGAAGAGACCGTTTTGACGGTCCAGAAATCCCGAATCGAGGCTGCCCAGACGTGCTGGAAACGGAGTAAACGAGCCCCGACTCGCTTCGTCTGGACAGGCTCTATATCAAAAGGACTTCGCAGCCTCATGTCCCCCAGAAGAAGCTGACTTTGAGGACTTCTGCCCTGAAGGTTGATTTCTCCTCCAGTTTTTCCTGAAATCACGGCCAGGTCTGTAGCGGCGTGCATCCCTCGCACGCTCCTGATCTTGTTTGGGATAAGTTTTCCTCTGACCAAAAAGACAGCGATCCTGGGGTAAGAACCCTGATTTACCTGATTTACCACGGGTAATGGCAGAATCCAGTTTATTCCCAAAGAGGGAGGAACCCTCAAAGGGAATTTTACACCATGCCTGTTTAGAGGCAGGACCCGCAACCCACGGGCGCAACCACAAGGCGCGCTTCGCCGTTACCGAGGAAAGCATGACACGTGCCACAAGGCGGATAATATCAAGGGATGCTTCCCCCAGAAAGGCTGATGCCAGCTTCAGCTCATGTACTGGTGAGTTTTTGAGCAACTCCTCAGAGATCTTTCCCAATACTGCATCCATATCATCCGTCCATGCTTCCATAGCTTTAGACAAAGCTGCAAGAGCCAGGGCTAGTGTACAAGCCATGCCTGCCGTAATATAAATGCGTTTGAGGTCAGTGTCGATCTTCCTCTCCAAACCATCTTTAAAAGAAACGGAGTCTTCCAGAGGAAGCGTGACATGTTTCACTAACCTCATTAAAGCCGCATCAATGAGGGGTGCCGCTTCCAGATGCTTTACCTCCTCACTTTTGAATGGGTACATTTTCACTATCTTGCAAATCAGCGAGTTCTACCTCTCAACTTTACTCCATTCATCTGAAATAATTTCCCCAAGTTCACCCAGGAAGGGGAAATTTGGGCGTTCTTTCCTGAGCTGTTTGAAGTACTTCCTCTGCTTAGAGGGTGCTTCTACTGGCTCCTCCCATCTCAGTGCGTCTTTAACCGCTTTAACCATCTGTGGAACCAAGGAAAAATCAAAGCCTGTACTGGAGTCTTCCACATCCGCTTCGCTGTCCGAGGAACCACTCACGGAGAGACTTCGTCGAGAGGGACCTGGAATCTCAGGCTCAACCCTGTCAGGAACTGGTGGTGGAGAAGCAGGAGGGCTGGTTGTACGAACGGGATCTGTCCTGTTCAAAGACTCTTGAACCACTCTTCTAACCAGAGCCTCCACCTGTTGGTCTCCAGCTCCTCGTTCTTTAACAGCTCGAGCATAGCATAACTCACAGAGAGATTTACCCTCTGGGACCTGAGCTCTACATCCCCAGCATGCTTTCTTATCAGAGCGGCTGGAATGGCGGTGAGAATGATGACTAGACGTGGACCGTCTGGAGGATGATCTAGGACGTCTAGAGCTTGACGTAGAGTGGCGGTTTGGTGATCTAGATTTGTCACTAGCTTCACGTGCCGAAGAACGGTGTTCAGACCTAGAAGGGCTGAGGAAAAAAACAGAGTTAACATGCACCTGATAATAAAACCCAAAACAAAAACAGGCAGAGGGAAAATTAATTTCATCCTACCTGCAGAGTAAGGGTTGGCCACTGGGGGGCGGTGACACATCCATAGCAAACAAATGACCAGAAAGACACTGAAAGCAATCAAGACAGTATATAAGAAACTGATGGTTTAGCAGTTAGGAAAAAACCATAGGCAGGCAGTGCAGCATAACTCCTACCTTGACCAGCCAAGATATGTGCTCGGGGAATCAGCTGCTGAAGCATGAAAAGCATCCCAAGGAATAGCTGAATCTGACAGCTATTTGAATCTGCCGCCCAGGATGATGTCATCGCGCTCACAGCGAACCCACGCTGTGTACGACGCCACCCCATAGACACCGCACGCATGCGCGACCGCCGCCATCTTGCCCGGACCGTGCACGCGCAATCAAGCCTCGATTTCAATCGCGGCTCACGCATGCGCAGAAGGGCTAAGAAGCGGCGAACTGGAACGCAGATGCGTCCCAGCCACCATGACCAGGAAGAGAACGGAGCTAGAGGGGACAGACAACAAACAAATACAGCTGCCATGTAAAAGAAAACAATATACATTACCACCACGGCACCGATTCGATCCGGCCTGGGACTGGGAGCCATTGCTCATACTGCACGACCAGGGCATTTTCATGAAAGGGCCTCCCGCTAATAGCTGGGACGAATGGCCATGTTGCCGCTTGCCTGCCAATGGCCGGCTATTAAGCTCTTCAAGGCATCGCAATAACTGCCCATGTCCACCCTGCTAATAGCTAAGGTAAATGGACTCCAGAAAAGGACACTGCCAGAACCGTCATCTTCGCGTGCAAACCACCAGGACTGGACCGACAATATTTTAACTGTCTAGTTGCAAAGATTTATGGGGGTGGGGTCCTATGAGGTATGAGAGGCGGGATAAACCCATACGTAGGCTGCCATGGAGTCTGTCAGGAAATTATATATATATATATATATATATATATATATATATATATATGCATTTTATAGTTGCCCCCCTACTTTTGTCCCTGTCCCCCCATGTGCCCCCCCTAAATATGAAAGCTGGAGACGCCACTGCAGAGAAGGGCAACAAAACTAATAAAGGGACTGTAGGACATTAGTTATGAGGAAAGGTTCTGAGCCCTGAACTTGTTCTCTCTGGAGAAGACACGCTTGAGAGGGGATATGATTTCAATGTACAAATACCATACCGGTGACCCCACAATAACGATAAAACTTTTCAGTGTAAGGGAATTTAATAAGACACACGGCCATTCACTAAAATTAGAAGAAAAGTGGTTTACCCTTAAACTGCATAGAGGGTTCTTTACTGTAAGAGCAGTAAGGGAGTGGAATTCCCTTCCACAGGCAGTGGTTTAGTGGGGAGCATCGATAATTAAAAAAAAACCCATTAGCTAAGCACCTGAACAACCACAACATACAGGGATATACAATGTAATACTGACATATAATCACACACATAGGTTGGACTTAATGGACTTGTGTCTTTTTTCAACCTCGCCTACTATGCAACATACATATATATATATATATATATATATATATATGTATGTATATATGGACAGCTGTTGTCCATTGTGACTTGTTACACAGAATGCACGTTTCCAAACAAGAAGTTGGGACCTGGAGCCTGCAGCTCTGATTTAAAAAGTATGTGAAAAAAAAAAAAAAAAATAGGAATTTTGACTTACCTGTAAAATCCCATATGTCTTGTACAGTTTAGGAGATATTTACATTACATGCAGTCAGTGACATCACTAGCGCATGCGCTCTGAAGGAACGGCCACGGGTGCCGTTCCTTCTGAGCCCTGTGTTGTGAACTGCGGCTTCCGCTCGCATTCGTGGGAGTGACGTCCTTGCGACTCCGGCCAATCACAGCGCCGGAGCCTGCGAATCTGGAAGAAACGCCGGGAAAAATGTCAGCCGCCTCAGTGGTGTGCAGGCGTTGCTGCAACATCCTCTTTCTAAGGTATTTCATAATGAGCTAGTATGTGATGCATACTAGTTCATTATGCCTTTGTCTTACAGGGTTTTTTTTGTAAGAGTTTACAACCTCTTTAAATAGGGCCACCTGTTTGACACTAGTTTTTCACAGACTGAATGACCTCACTAATTGAACTCCACACTGCTATTTTGTAAAATTAATGATTAAATTACACAGAATCAGCAGCATGCATGTCATGACTGTTGGATCTGTTGGTTTTCTATTACACCTACAAGTAAATTATTTGCTATGTAGAAATATAATTTAGACCAAAAACAGTGATTTTTCTGGTTAGCGATGTTGGATTGCTATTATTTTGAACACAACTGTGTATATCAAGTTCTTGACAATCTGCACAGGTAGAAGATAAGAACGTCACAGAGCTGTCAGCAGAGTAATAGGTGGAAAGACTGCAAAGCTGTCAGTGAATGTAAGCCAGTCCTATCTCCCTCGCCGGCTGCAGAGAGATCAGATCCTGACAGCTGTTAAAATGCCCGCCAATAGTAGAGGTTCAGTCTTCCTCGTGGCAACTCCTTGGTGTCTATGAGGCGAGTGGTGGTGGGGGGGCTGGTAACACATTTCAGAGGTTTTCCTCCTTGTTTGTCAAAACACCTTCAGATGATTGGACACTGGCAAGCTTTTGAGGACATGCCTACCCTATAAACCTACCCCACTCCACGAATCCTCAGTTTTGTAGTAAGCAATGCAGAATAAACCAAGAAAAAGAAATGAGAGAGTGTCCTGTACTGTACTCCAAGGTATGGACTTTATAGGTAAATCAAAATTCCTTTTATCATAATTAAACAGTACAGGACACAGGCAACATATTCATATACAGAAGGATGTCCCCAAGCAATGAATGTGAAGGGTGGGCAACAACTAGGCAAACAGAACTGCGCCAAACAGCCCAAAAACAACAGAGGTGAAAAAGCCCAAGTTCAGAGTACTGCTACGAGAACGCTGAATTTACAATGGATTGGATGTCTACCTGATAACACTTTAAGTATGACGAAAAAAACAGATGGCGACCTTACACAGTTGAGCTACAGAAGCTTAGTGCTGACATGCTCAGGAAACTCCCATCAATCAGGTGGAATCAATATGTAACAGCGCATGAGCAGTTTTTTTTGCTTAAGAGTGTAAGCTCTTGCAATCAAGTTTCTTTTCTACTGTGGTGGATTCTGAAGCAGGGTGCCCCTTGTGAGGTTCAGAGGAGAGAAACAGGGAAGGGCGGGGCTGTGATCACCCGAGTGACAGTTGATCACATGATGTAAACAGAAGATCAGTAATCGTTTTTTTTTTTCTTCTCACGCTAACAGCAAGAGGAGAAAAAAAAGCCGATCACCAGCTTCTGTTACAGGGACATTGGTCCCGAAGAGGAAGAGGCGAAGCCGCCTCATATGTGCCCACCAGTACCGCCTGCCAGTGCCACGAATCAGTGCCCACCAGTACATAAGTGCCAGCAATCAGTGCCACCTATCAATGCCCACCAGTGGTGCCAATCAGTGCCTCATCAGTGCCGCCTATCAGTGTCACCTACCAGTGCCAATCATTGCCACCCATCAGTGCCACCAATCAATGCCTTTTAGTGCCACCCATCAGTGCCCACTAGTGCCACCTCATCAGTGTCCACCAGTGCCACCTATTAGTGCCCATCAGTGCCGCCTTATCAGTGCCCATCAATGCAGCTTATCGGTGCCCATCAGTGTAGCCTCATCAGCGTACATCAATGAAGGAGAAAAATTACCTGTTTGCAAAATTTATTAACAAAATATAAAACAGTTTTGTATTTTTTTTTAATCGGTCTTTAATTTTTTTAACAAAAAATAAAAAACCCAGAGGTGATCAAATACCACCAAAAGAAAGCTCTATTTGTGGGAAAAAAAATTATAAAAATTTAATTTGGGTACAGTGTTGTATGACCGCGCAATTGTCAAAGAGTAACAGCACTAAAAGCTTAAAATTGGTCTGGGCAGGAGGGGGGTTTAGGTGTCCAGTAAGCAAGGGGTTAATGAGACATGCAGGGTCTAAAAGACCTTGCAGGTCTCCCCTGTGCTCCACTGAATGCAATGCAATGCACATTGCACTGCATTACATTATTTCCTGGCCTTGATGGCAGGGGAAACTGTGAATAGGGACCCGGAAATGACGTCCCACGTCGCTGTTGGGTCAACTAGAAGGGGAGGAGAGGGAACGTGTGTCTGCTCTCTTCCCTCTCCTCTATCCGGCGGCACCCGCTATGCCAGTCCCAGGCTCAAAGATGGACAAGTGGAGCCCGGGATACATAGCAGGGGGCACACACACGAGGTGTGGGGAGAATTCGGGCAGCACTCCAAGCGCCTGCACCAAACTTATGATCACCATGGCGACCTGGTGCCTGAGGTTTGTCGAGCCCTGTTCTAATGGCGCGGACTACGTCCACACAATGTAGAGACCATTCCTTTGGATGCTTAGGAGGAGTGCACAAGGCAGGCAGCACAATGTCCTTGATGAGGTAACCAACTTGGAAAGAAAGGATGATCTTGGGTATAAGACAACCTTGTTGTGAAGATGAAAGGTCAACCAGTTCAGAAACATGTCTGATAGATGTGAAGGCTGCCAAAAAGCATATGTTGCCAGCAAGAAACTCCAGGGGAATATCCCTAATGGGTTCAAAGGGTGGTTTTGGCAAGGCAGAGAACCACATTAACGTGGTTTTAAAGGCAATTCTTTTTAAAATAAAACAATAAACATGTTATGCTCACCTTCTCTGTGCAACATGGCAAAACATTTTTTGCCCTAATGCAGGTAAAGCATCATAGTAAAAAACGTTTTACCTTTAGAACCACTGTAGGGTGCAAGGGAAGTACAGGTGGCCTGATATGGAAAACATCTTGAATAAAGGTTTCTACAAGGAAGCATGAAGCCAGAGGCCTTTGAACAAAGATGGATAACGACAATACCTGCCCTTTAAGGCTGATTAGATCCAAGTTCTGGTCAAGAATTGATTGCAGGAAGGCCAGAATGCGGGGCACAGAGTAATCTCTGGGACTGAATTTACTGTGTTCACACCATGTAAAATTAGATATCTCATTACAATAGATCTTCATGGAAGTGGTTTATCTTGCTTTTCAGTAATGCCTGGTACACATGGTAAGTTTTTTTTTTCTCATTCAACCCAGCACGCTGAACAAAAAAACCCCAAAAACTGAGCAGTACTAACAGCTATCTCCCCGCTGAACTATTGTGTTCGGACAGGGGGACTGCCAGCGCTGATCAGCTGCAGGTTTACAGAATGCCCATTCGACAGAAGCCGTAAGTTAGGCTGGCTTCTGTCGGACAGGCTGCTGTACACATTGGTCAAATTGGTCAGTTTCTGTTGAACTGGCCAATACCAGCTGATATTTGGCCAGTGTGTACCAGCCTTAAGGCAGGAATTGCAGACTCATAAATCCCTCTATTCTTTAATACCTGGGTTTCAGCAGCCTTGTTGTTAAATCAAATCCAAAGACTTAAGTACACACAATCTGACTTTCCGACGGAAAATGTTCGATGTCAGGCTGTTGGCGGTAAGTCCGACCGTGTGTATGCTCTATCGGACAATTGTTGTCGGCCTTTCCAACAACAAATATTGGCTAGCAGGTTCTCAAATTTTCCGCAGACAAATGTGTGTTGTCGGATTATCCGAGCGTGTGTACATAAGTCCGTTGGACAAAAGTCGAAGCTGCTTTGCTGGTGATACTGATGGAGTTATTGCAAACGAATTTTCAAAGGTTTCTTTCTAGTGATATCAAGAATAATATTATTATGCTTTTTTTTTTTTTTTTTTTTTTAAATTTGGGCCACAACAACATTATCCCGTAGTTTTTAAGATCAAAGGTAGGGTGGGAGGACGTACTTAAGTATCGCGTGCTGTCTCCGGAGAGTCATGGGCGCTCGCAGGCCGGCTGGCTATTCTCTGCTTTGAATTGTTACCTACTCTGTAAGTGTTACTCTTTTTATTTCAATAAATCTTTTTACTGTATCACACTATGGGGATTACTTTTTCTTCCATGCCCTGATGTTAGGGCACCGGAGGGCTCTTTCCACCCATTGATTGCATACCGATCCTGGATCAGTGTTCCCTGGAAGTCTGTTGCCTGACACTTCCTAGAAAGGCCCTGGCTGGGTTTAAGCCGCAAGCTCTCTCTTGCTTGCCTCTAGTAAGCGCGCATTTGCTTTGGTGTTCTACCACTGGTGATGGAAGATTGCACTTTTGTACCTTGAATCTAGCACATCACATATTGTTTGGACTTTCTTGCAATTTTTTTCTTTTATTATCATATTTTTTGTGCACTCTATTATCATCAATACTTATGTGTTAATGCGTGTGGTATATTTACACTCAAGATCACTTTTTAGCGCAGCTATTTTTTACCTAGTTTTTACCTATTTACAAAGGTACAACTATGTTGGTGTCCCTTGTCAATTTGACATTGTATTTTTTAAATGTAACTGC
This sequence comes from Aquarana catesbeiana, assembly GCF_042186555.1. Taxonomy (NCBI): domain Eukaryota; kingdom Metazoa; phylum Chordata; class Amphibia; order Anura; family Ranidae; genus Aquarana; species Aquarana catesbeiana. The sequence goes on along the minus strand of NC_133325.1, from coordinate 660,159,695 downwards.
CTACTCCCAAACTGTCATTTGAAGTAAAACACATAGCCAAGTATTATTCTCCACAATTTTTTTTATTATGCATCAAAAAAAGAAAACAAATAAAATTAGACATGCAATCGGCCAATAGAACTTAACCAAAAAGTGCATATGCATCTGAAAATATACCAAATCAAATCATTATTCAAAAAAAAAAAAAAGTCAAAGCAATAACTCCAAGGCCAATAATAAATAACACGTTATCTCCTCCGACTCCACAACATGTCTGGTTGACAAACGGCCATTCAGAAACGAACGTGAAAAGCACAAAATGAAAAGCGCAAACTGAAAAGCCCTAAATAAATAACGCAAAAAGAAAAACGCGAATCAACACTCGCCAAACTTCTACTAACACAAAATTAGCAGAAGGAGCCCAAAGGGTGGCGCTAAAGAGCTGAAAAACCACATAGTACATCTAGTACGTCACTACGTTCGTAATTGTTGGCCAACAATTGTGTGGCCATGTGTATGCAAGTCAAGTTTGGGCCAACACCCTTCGGACAAAATTCCACGGTTTTGTTGGCCAACAATCTGATCGTGTGTATGAGGCATTAGAAGCAGAATGGAGTAGGGGACTTTGAGACAGCAGATCTGGCCTGTTGGAAAGGGGCCAAGCATTGTGTGCTAGAAGTCTGAGTGTGTCATTGTACCAGGTTCTTCTGGGCTTGTTTGGTAACACTGGAATCACCACGTACCTCTCCCTTGCTCTATTTTGTGGAGTAGGAAAGGCAAAATTAGCACTGGAGAGACGACATAAATAAGCCTGAACTGGCAAAAAAACAAACAGAGGTAACTTTTTCAATTTGGAGGCTAGGAAGTCCACATCCCAAATTCCCCATCCTTGGCATATCAGACTGAACAGAACTGGAGAAAGAGACCCTTTCCCTTTGTCCAAGTGGTGATGGCCGAGATATTCCGCCTGCCGGGTGTCCATTCCTGGGATCAGGACTACAGAAATAACTGGATAGGGAGTTTCTGTCAATGGGAGAACCTGGTTTGCTTCCTTCAAGGCAGCCAGGCTCCTTGTGCCCCTTTGATATACTGTATGCCACCGTAGTGGTATTGCCTGACTGCACATGAAGTTGAAGTCCCTTTAGAAGGGGCTTCTTGTACTGCAGGGACAACCTGACTTCTCTGAGCTCCAGGATGTTGATTGGGATTCTTCTCTAGACCATGTTCGTTGAACTGTCAAGAATTGGAACACTCCTCCCCAGTCTAATAAACATGTATCTGTTGTGAGGACCTTTCTGTGGTAAGGGAATGAACAAAATGCCCCCAATTAGGGCTGGGGTGGTGATCCACCAAAATAAGGATGTTCTTGCTTGGTTGGATAGGAGCATGGATAAGTTGAAGGAAAAAGCCTGTTTTTTTTTCATACTAACAAAATGTTTTGTTGGTGAGTTCTTAAATGGAATTTGGCAAAAGACGATGCCTTGAAGGTGGCAACCATTAGACTGGGATGTGTCCAGGACCAGAGGCAAGTATTCCAGGAGAAGGGAGGGTTGGAGAGCAGATTTTGAAAAAAATCGATCACTTAGCCAAACGTCTGGATCATTTGAATTGTCTTGTGAATATTTTCTGACAACTAACCCAGAGAGGAGTCCTTCAGAAGAATGTTGTCTACTGTAGATAGCCTGTGAGTTGAATGCCCTGGGTTCTGAGCAAAGCAAGCAGAGGTGCGAAGACCTTTGTGAACACTTTGAGAACAGAGGATAGGGCCGAAGAGCAGTACAACAATATGGACATTTTTTTTGCTGCCATTGCAAAGTGCCAAAAGTGCTGAGGTGGGTAAATGTAAACACGCAGATAGGTATCTTGAGTATTCACTGATGCCGGGGTATTTCCGTCTCAGAGAGGCAATTACTGACCTTATAGATTCCATTCAGAATTTGGGCATTTTAAGTCCAAAATAAGGTGAATATCCTCATTCTGATTTATTACTATGAACAGGTTTGAGTAGAAACCTTTGAAACTGTCTTGTGGAGGTTCTGACACAATTACTTCCTGAGGTAAGAGGTGGTTCAGAGCCTTTTGCAAATCTAACTTACCTTGGTCAGTCTTTGGTTGATTTTAAAGAAGAAAAAGTGGTGTGGAGGCAGAGCTTTCAGCTCTATTTTGTACCCTCTTGAAACCACTGATTGAACCCATTGGTCTGGGATGTCTGTGACCCAGAGGCAAACTGTAATGGACATCCACACTGTTATGAGTGAGGGAACCCATTCATTGTGAAGAGGTCTTGGAGAAGGCTTTGTGGCTTTTGTGGGCCAAGCCTTGTGCTGAAAGGAAGGGCTAAACTTTAGGCTAGGTAATTGAAGCCTGGGTAGAGCGAACAGGTGCTCTGCATTTTGAGTTGCTAAGGGCTCCTGATAAACATGTTTTTTAAATCTTCCTTTGTAAAAGTAGAACCTTTTCTCTGATAAAATGGTTAAGTGCCTTACCAAACATGTCTTCCTTAAATGGACATTCGTGTGAGGTACCTTTTGCAGGTAGCTTCAAGTGATTGTAAAGTCTCGTTTAAAAAAAAAAAATACAAAACAAACATGTTATACTTACCTCCTCTGTGAAATGGTTTTGCACAGGGCAGCCAAGATCCTCCCCTTCTTGGGACCCACTTCGCTGCCCTTGGCACCATCCTCCTGTTGAGTGCCCCCACAGCAAGCAGCTTGCTATCGGGGAATCTGAGCTGAGCTGCAGCTCCATGTGTCCATTCACAAACGGAGCTGCCGTTTGGGCCCACCCCCTCTTTCTCCTGATTGGCTGACTTTGATTGACAGCCGCGAGAACCAATGGTGCCACTGCTGCATCTTATCCAATCAAGAGGGAGAGTCCTGGATGGCCGAGGGATTCGTGGGCATCGCTGGACAGAGATAGGGCTCAATATATAAACATATGGTGCAGTGCTGCAGAATATTCAGTACTGTGAACAACTCCTAATGAATAAGCAGAGGCGTATCTAGTGAAAATGTTGCCTATGGCAAGCACAGAAACTGTGCCCCTGTCAAAACATTTTAAACCCATCTTTCAGATAGGGTGTCAGTAGAGTCTGAGATGAAAGAGGGAAAGAAAGAAGGAGAAGGGAAGGAAAGATAAAAGAGATAGTTAGAGAGTGTGCGGACATGGTGCAGGAGACAATCAGAGACTGCAGACGTGATACAAGAGATCAGAGACTGCAGTTTCGGTCTTACGAACAGTCCATTTGCCAAGCATGGTTAGTAAGAAAATAAATGAATAATAAAACCGTGAAGATCCAAACCTGACCAGCCTAAATCCTTCAAGGCAATATAAAAACAAACAAATCATGCAGGACACACTGGACTTTGACACCAAGAGGCTTTAGAAACAGCAGCAAATCATCATGAACACTGTCACACTCTTGCAGCTTCTTCCAGAAGTCTAATCATTATCAGTGTGCTCACCTGTCCTGTGTGCAGTGTAAATAAAGAGAAGAGCAAGGGGAATCATTTCCTAACCAGTGTGAGCATTGGCTGATCTGCATACAGGAAGGGGGAGCTGCTGCTTAGATATCTGCAGCTGGCATTACTTGTGTGTGAGAAAGAGAGAGAGACTCATCTCCTGGCATCACCTTAGCTATGAGCCCTCCTCTATCCTCTTTAGGTATCACATAAACAATGGGAGCTCCTCCTGGTATCAGCTCGGTAATGAGCTCCCATCTTCTCCTGCCTTCACGTTATCTAGCAGAGCTCCATCCCAGTCATCACCTCTATGATCTCCCTTTCTCCTCCGGTCAGCCTGTATTGCTCACCCGTTCTTCTGCTTGATGGTGTCCTTCAGTGCAGGCCAGGCCACGGTGTCCCCCCTCCTCCCAGGCACGGTGCTGTGGCTTCCGGAGAGCAGATTCTGGATGATGAAAGCTTCAGGACTGAGGAAACCAGCAACAACATCAGCAGCTGGCGGCCATCTCTCTTGTCATGTGACGGCAGTCAGCTTACTATGAGGGCGGAGCCTTCTGTACCCCAGGCACTGATTGGCTGGGACACCGTGTAGCCCCTATCTCCTTAGCTAGTAGCTGGCTGTTACATCCTTTCCAGCATACTGTGGGCGGCGAGCTGGAGCAGTTCATCTTTTTTAAGGGGGGGGGGGGCGCGGGGGGTTTTAATCAGACAACTCGGCCCAGTCCATCCCTACCTGGGACAAAAATGATTTTTCGGAAAACTACCCAGGATGGCCACAGCCCGGGAATGTCCCAGGAAAATCGTGATTGTTGGCAAGTATGCCCTGGTAAATGCCTTGCTGCCCAGCCACTCACGAGTACCCCCTTCAGATGGCGCCCATGGCACTTGCCATATCTGCCATACCCTAGATATGCCACTGCACATAAGACAATAATAATGAGTAAATAAACATATAGATATGTGAAGTAAAAGTCCTTTATAAATATATATTCCACCGCCGTGCTCAAATCTTGTTAAACAAATGAATTAGTGCCACCACCACCAGGTGAATTGAACGCTCACCTCACCACTGTTAACACACTATACAACTTTTGTTGTTTGATTTCCTTTAGATTTTCCAAAACTATGTAGTGCAAGGGCCTGCCTGATTGCCTACAAATTGAAACTCCTAAGGTTTGACCTCATATTATATGGTTTTGGTAAATCTAAAAGAAAAAATCTACAGAAAATTGTATAGCGTGTATCCAGCTTTAAACCCCATACACACTATTAGATTTTCTGCAGATTTTTGTCTTTAGATTTACCAAAACCATATAATATGAGGTCAAAACTTAAAAGTTTAACTTTGTATGCAATCAGGCAGGCCCTTGCACGACATGGTTTTGGTTAATCTGAAGACAAATATCTGCAGAAAATCTAAGCGTGTATGGGGCCTACTTTTACAACTCCCACCAGTCTCTGTTAAGTGGATGTAAAACTTGCTTTCTTAGATCTAGTACTCCCGTGTAGGCCAATACTCCTCGCAGGGACCACATGTAACACAAAGGAAGCTCTATAGTTCTCTCCATTTTAATAATTTATTAAGATGCCCCAATTAAATACACTTACAAGAAATCATATTAAAAACAGCATGTATAAAATCACCAAACGATCATCAGACTGCTCAATACACCATTCAGTTTTAGGCAGCTGTGTGACGTCCCGGAGTGGGCTCCTCCCTTCTATACGCATATCGCCACTGGATTGGCTTCTTCAATAGGAACTGAAGAGAGTCAATAGCGCCGCTTTTGTGTCTCAGCCAATCAGGAGGGAGAATCTCAGGCGGCCGAGGGACTTGTGGACATCTCTGGATAGAGATGGGGCTCAGGTAAGTATTGGGGGTGCTAAGGAGGCTGCTATACACAGAAGGCTTTTTATCTTAATGCATAGAATGCATTAAGATGAAAAACCCTTCTGCCTTTACAACTCCTTTCAGCTGTTCAAGCTTGAAGCCATAAGATTCTGCACGTGAAAGGATTTAAGAGCCATTCTGGAAATTTATCTCATGAAATTCTAGGGCATCCACACAAAAAAACAGCAGAAAGCAGTTGCTCTGTAAAAGAACAATCCTAAAATACAGGGTTATGTTGATTGCTCATCGTCCTAGTCCAGTAAGCTGCAGTTTGATGTAATGAAATGGCAGCGAGAGATAGTTGCAGGGCTGGGAGAACAGAGTCTTTAGGAGCGTCTCAAAATGGTCCATCTGCAGAATCCTTGAAAGAAGGAACATCTTCAATAGGTACAGTGAGAGGTCGGTTTATAACAGAGACAGCAGGATCAACCACAGGAATAGCCCACTTCTTTGACAACTTATTCCACTGGATAAAGATAAAGATCGGCTTTGGGGGGGGAATGTTTCTGACGTGAACCAATCATCATATAGTTACATAGCTGGTAAGGTTGAATAAAGATATTAGTTCAGCCTGTGTGGGAGTGAGTTTACAGCAATAATAATAATAATATTCATATAACTGTATCTAATAATTTTTTGAAACTATCGCTGACACGACCGCTTGTGGAAGGGAGTTCCACATCCTTACTGCTCTGACAGTAAAAAAAAATCCCTTGCGCAGTTTAAGATTAAACCGCTGATCCTCCGATTTCAATGAGTGCCCGTGTTTTTTTTAAACTGAAAAGTTTTTTTTCCTCTATGCTGGGGACTGCACATTCTATCTGTTCGGGGAATGTTTTGCAGGATTTAGTACCAATTTGTTCCCAAAGGGGCATGGGAGATGGAAGAATGTCAGGCTTTACAATGCCAAGGCTCTTGTGGAGAGATGCCACAAGCTTTTCAACTTTAGCAAGCATGTTGCGTGAAGCTCCTTCTTCCAAAAAAAAAAAAAAAAAAAACAAAAAAAACGGCAATCTGGGGGAAGAGAGATCTTCCGCAGCTTCCTCCATTACTGCAACATCCTCTTTATTCCCTTCTGTGTCTGCGTCCTCTAGGACTGGCATACCAGGTTCCGACTCAGGTTGAGAAAAGAGAGTAGAAGAGGCAGGGAGTTTGAGCCCTGGACAAAGATGGCTGTAGTAAGGCCGTAATCTATCAAAGGAATTGTGACATAAATGTAGAATATTCTGCGTTTCTCATTTAGGCCGCATTTTGCGTGCATTATGAGGGCGAGTATGGTGCGGGCTTTTGGCATACGAATGTTCACCTGCAATATTGAATTGGCTTCCCTTCGTCTGGTCTCCACCATGGCTACAAGGGAGGGTGTTTCCCTGGGGGAAAATCATGGAGTAGAGTGCAGAAAATAGGGAGTCTCTGGAAGAAGTAAGCAGTAACCTACATGTAAACTTTCCAGTTTCAAATCCTCATGGCAAAAGAGTGGGAGAAAGTGACTCACCGCAATGCGCCAAGGTGAGCATCCACCCAAGATTCAGTGCCCGAATCAAAGATTACAGGCCATCCTTACAGCGTGGAGTTTGGGCATTGTTCCGTACACACGGCTTCTGTGTAGACATTACAAGACAGTGTGGTGTTGCTTGAAGAAAATAAACTAGTGAAGTGGTCCATCAACTTCAGACACTAGCACAAAACTGAGGATTCCCGGAGTGGGGTAGGGTTGTAGGGGACGTGTCTCCTCAAAAGCTTTGTAGAGTCTAAACACCCAAAGGTTTGCACCTATAACTGTTGGTGCATGAATAATTTGTCCATGCCCTGTACGATAAGGATACATGTACTGTAGAACGTTTCCGTGCTTGCTTACAGTGCAGTATGTTTAAAAATCAATGAATGTTTAATACTACTTTGAGACTTTTTTTTTGTTTTACGTCACAGGCTGTGTGCTTGTTCCAGGTCAGTGATTCACAGGGTTTAGAATAAAAGCTTCATAACATGCACCTCTAAAAAATAAGTCAACAATAACAGCTCCCACAGTCCTATTCTTACATTTTAAATAATATTGTTAAAGACCACAAAGTCCACACTAAAATATCTCCAGAATCACAATTCGCTATGGGAATTATGTCCTTTTACAGAGGGAACCAATGAGTTCCCCATCTTATATGTGCTACAGCACAAATTATCCACTGTAAATAAGATTATAGCTCCTGTACCTTGTGATAACACTTGGCTCATTAAATCCACTTTTTTCCTGCTTTAATTATTTATACCACACTTCCGGCAGTTATAACATTCAGGCCTGGGCAGGCCTCCTAAGCACTCACTCAGACTCCAGAAGGGGACACATCAGTGCTTATGCAGGGCAGTTACAAATTACAGATCAAAAAGTGGAAATGGCCAAATCATATTCATTAGTCTTGGCCAATAGCAGTTTTGCAGGTTCATCTTTCAAACCAAATCCATGATGGTGGAAAATTTTTGCTTGCATTTAAAAAAACAAACAAGAAAAAAAACAAAAAAACAACTGTACCTTTTCTTCTGGGCCTGTTATAATTAAACAATAGCACAATAGTCTTACATGCACATTAGGTGTCCACTTCCTATATGGCACTTGTACCCTCAGAACATTAGTGAGGGGGGAAAAAAAAAAAAAGGCCTAGATTCATGTGAACGTATAAACTGCATTGCTAAAAATGGTTGTTAGAATATTCTAACAAATATATAGAGCATCATTCAAGACTGAGATAAGGTATGGCTTAACAAAAGCGATAATGCATTCAGACTTTTGTGTCCAGTTGTGGCACATTAACCACTTGCCGACCGCCGCACGCTGATTTACGTCAGCAGAATGGCACGGGTGTGCAAAAGGGCGTACTCGTACGTCCTTTTGTATTTCCCGCCTAGCGGGGGAGCGTGCTCGTGGACTCTATGTTCCCCGGCGGCCCGCGATTGCAAGGAGGAGAACTTCTGCCTAGCAACATGACAGGGATCTATTGCTCCCAGGAATTTGTCATGTTCTAGTGAGCCCATCCCCCCCCCCTACCGTTAGAACACACTGAGGGAACACATTTAACCCCTTCCCTGCCAGTGACATTTATACAGTAATCAGTGGCTATTTTTCGCTCTGATCGCTGTATAAATGCCAATGGTCCCAAAATAGTGTCAAAAGTGTCCGATCTGTGAGCCACAATGTCTCAGTCACGATAAAAATCGCAGATCGCCATTACTAGTTTAAAAAAAAAAAAAATTATAATAAAAATGACATAAATCTATTCCCTATTTTGTAGACGCTATAACTTTTGCGCAAACCAATCAATATACACTTATTGCGATTTTTTTTTACCAAAAATATGTAGAATACATATCGGCCTAAACTGTGGAGGAAATTTGTTTATTATATTTTTTGGGGCTAGTATAGCAAAAAGTAAAAAATATTGCTTTTTTTTTTTTCAAAGTTGTCGCTCTTTTTTGTTTATGGGGCAAAAAAAAAATAAAAAAATAAAAAAAAAACGCAGAGGTGATCAAATACCACAAAAAGAAAGCTATTTGTGGGAAAAAAAGGATGTAAATTTTGTTTGGGTACACGTCGCACGAAAAAATGCTCTGGTCACGAAGGGGGTAAATCCTTTCGGGGCTGAAGTGGTTAACTTGCGTTGCATCAAGGCAAGCCATTATGAATGGTGCCTCCAACGCGCCACACCTGACCAAAAAAAATAAAAAATTCACTTTCTTTCGGCAACACAGCATACCTCAATGCACAGTATGTTATAGGGTGACTATACTTTCCCACTTTTGCTTCTGAGTCGTCACCCTTTCACATATGCCCCAGTGGCAACTACAGGCAGCCATGTTCCACTGTGTTCACTAATCGAAAGCTAGCACAGAACGATGATGTGCAACCAACACTGGAGGGCCTACATATAGACAGAAGTGGCAAAAAGTGGGAAAAGAAAAAAAAAAAAAGTCTAATTCCTGCGGCCAGAAGTACAGCAAAAGCAGTGATCAGTGGTGATCCATCAATGGGAAATACACCTCAGGTGTGATAACTATTGTTTACAAACCTGAAATAAAAAATAAATAAAAAAAGCCAACGCCTGCTTCAACAGCCAATAGCATCATAATGGTAGCATAGGGCCACTACTGGGTCTCATCTAAATACACGTGGATTCATGATGTCACAGCCCTCTACAGGGGAGGGGTACAACAAGCAAGGCTGTAGTCAAAATAGAGCAATAAGTTTCATTTGCTTCATAGATAAGAAAATGTACTAGTTTCTCCTAAAATGCTAACAGGGCAACATGAGTTATGCTGGTAAAATGGCAAGATTTTCATGCAAGGTCTGTTATATATTTATAAAAAAAAAAAAAAAAAAAACATTGTTACAAGGAAAACACCTAAGACAACTGATTCATTGTTTTCCCTTAGATCCTCCCCAATCCCAGAGACCGCTTTACAACACGATGGAGACTGAACCTGGCAGTAGATGCAAAATGGTCATATCTATTTTAGATGGACGCAGCTTTTAACCCCAGAAAGCAGGATTTTCAGAACAAAAATGATGCACAAAAAGTGGAAATGAAATGTTGACAGCTTTAAAAGACATTTTCTCTCCATCTGAAAAAAGATACGATGGGGGCTACAGGTTCTGAGCAGCCACTGTGCTTACAATGTTTGTCTTGAAGATTAGAAATAAACTTATATAAAAAGATTGTTTAAAAAACTTTGATACTAATTCACAGTAAGTTTACAGAAGATATTAAAAAAAACAAAAATAAAAAAAACACACTCATAATAACCAATACACATTGTTTAATCCCCAGTAACCCAACACATGAATTTCTGATAGGCTTGTTGAGAGCACTGCAGCCACTAATGGTGTCTCAACGTCGGTATAAAACAATTACTGTGTGAAAGGCAAGGGGCGGCACATTGTCAAGTTGCTGCCATGCTACTGGAAGCCATTGTCCCAAGATCTGTAAATCTGTCATCAGGAGTCCGTGTCTGAACCAGAACTGCTCTCCCGGCTGATTTCAATCTGTAAGGAAGGGAGGTTGTCCAAGCGGCTCTTCTTCTGTCGGATCTCTTCCTTCTCCTTTATTAAAGCTCCCCAGGCCTGCTGTAGTACAGAGTCATCCTCTTCTGGGGCCCCACTGCCCTTAACTTCCTTCTCTACTGATCGCTCCTTTTCTTTTGGTGCTGTTCCCAAACGATTCCATAAGCTCCCTAATAGAGCAGAAACAGGAAGCATTATAAAATATGGCTTGAAGGATTCAAACAATGGGCAAAACAATCCTATTTGTTCATCACTTCCACTGTTTTGCAAGGCATACTTAAAGTGATTGTAAAAGAATAAATTTTATAAAAAACAAACATGTTGTACTTATCTGCTCTGTGCAGTGGTTTTGCACCACGATCCTCCTGTTCTTGGGTCCCCCGCCAAGTGTCCCAATAGCAAGCTGCTTGCTGTGGGGGCACTCGTGCATGCTCACTTCCGGGCCGGCTCTGTGTCCATAAGACACAGAGCGTGGATCACCCCCCCCCCCCCCCTTATTGGCTGAGATGCAGGAGCCACTGGCTCCCGCTGCTGTCAATCAGGAGGGAGAGACCCGGGAGAGCCTCGGGTCTTGTGTACATCACTGGATCGGGTTTAAAGCGGGGTTCCACTCAAATTTTTAACTTAATCTTACCCCCTTCAGTTAATTGCATAGATGTTCAAATACCGCACTTAATGTTTTTTTATCGCTGTAATTACCTTTATATTGTACTTTATTGTGGCACTTCCTGTCTCTCCTCCCATGGGAGTAGGCGTGTTTATTGCCTTTCCCCGACGCCACACTGTCTCCTGGGAGCTTAGTGTCGGGCTTCCCAAGATTCAGTGCGGAAACAATGATCATGCGTGTGAAGAAGTTGTGAATGAACAGCATTCATCGCATCCAGGAAATCAATGCTTGTGGGCTTCACATGCCCACAAGCAAGATGGAAACAGTCAGCATCACATTTTTCTTCAGTATGAAAACAGAGGCGGAAATATTACACCCAAACTGTGAGTATTATTTTGGGGTTAGCAAAGTGTCTCAATGACCAAAAAAAAAAAAAAAAATTGGTCGCCGGACTCCCACTTTAAGCAAGTATTAGAGGGGGCTGAGGGGGGGGGGATCTGCACACTGAAGGTTTTTTAAAAACCAAACAAAAAAAAACAAAAAAAAACACACCAGTGGTAGTATTAGAAAGACCCTTTTGCCAGATTCATTTCAGCAAAAATACCCAATGTGCACTTGTAATTTACATGCATCCTATGTACAAGAGTGTGTGCATGTTGGACTTCACATTTTTATTTTTTCATGTTAAAAACATTTATTTTCTCTCAACTTAATTACAAGGTCCTTATGTTACAGCACTGTTCAGGTGACAGGTTGTCTCTTTGAAGACAGTCTATATTCTGGTAATGTGCAACTGACCTGTTTTCTTTTCCTTGCTGTCAGAATAAAGACCTTTTCCTTCCAATTGTTTTGGCAAACCCAGCCGACTATGCACGTCAGATACTGGTTCTCTGCGAGGTGTAGGAATGTGACTCGACACTTTTCTGACTTCTGGCGAATGTGGTCTCTTTCCAAGCCTCTGCCGCACATCTGCATAGAAAAAGAAAGAAAGAAAAATTAAAGCTGTTATTAGGCCATCCCTAAAAACTGAATCCATCTAATGTTTTCACAAGACAGATTTTAAACTACTCAGCACAGCCACCCAAAACACACGCTTTATTATATATACACATACACATATATATATATATATATATATATATATATATATATATATATATATACATACATAAAAATACTGTATTTATTGGCGTATAACACTCACTTTTTCACCCTAAAAATTGGGTGCAAATAGTATGTGCGTGTTATACGCCAATACTTCAATTTTAGATGCCTCGGAGGGGACAGGGAGGGGGGCGGGATGAGCGCTGTCAGATTACATACAGTGAGAATCTCCTGTTTACTTGGCGGCCTCTGTAATAGGAAGTCCCGTCTCCTGGGCCCCCATTGGAACACTGTTCTGTCGATCATAGGAGATTCTCACTGTATATAATCTTTCGGCGCTCGTCCCGCCCCCCTCCCTGTCCCCTCTAGGCTGCAAATGGGCATCAATCAGGCTGCACTGATGGCAATGGTGAGGCTGCTGCATTGATGTGGACTGATGAGGTTGCATTGATGGCACTTGAGAGACTGCAGATGGGCATTGATGGGGCTGCATTGGTGGCAATGGTGAGACTGCAGATGGGCACTGACCCTTATTTTGCTTCAAAGTTCCTTATTGAAAATTTTATTTTTTTTCCCTGAAACTTCCCCCTTAAAGTTAATGTGCGTATTATACGCCGATAAATACGGTATAGATATATATATATATATATATATATATATATATATATACATACATACATATACACACACACACACACACACACACACACACACACACACACACACATATATATATAATATATAATAAATTGTTGTGTTTTGCAGATTTATTTTATATGTCACACGGTATTTGCACAGCGGTTTTTCAAATGCAACCTTTATTTAAAAAGAAACTTTTTTGAATTTTAATGCAAAAAAAATCCCACATCCATAACACATTTTTCGGTAAAATATAAAAGATGTTATGCAGAGTAAACAGATAGCAAACATGTCCCGCTTTAAAACTGTGCACGCCCATGCAACAGCGACAAACATAAGAGGTCTGGTGCTAGAATTACTGCCCATGATCTGACAAACCTGGTAATACCTCACATCTCTGGGACAATCGTTGTTAGCGCGTGTGACCGACACAGGCATTTGCCTTTGCACGTAAGCACAGGGGCAAAAAATGTTTTGTTCACTTTTATTGCTGTCACAAGGAATGAAAACATCCCTTGTGACAGCAATAGGCAAGTGACAGCTACTCTTTATGGAAAGATTTGGGGTCTGTAAGACCCCAAATCCCTCCACTGCACTTAAAAGCATTTGAGCACACCAAGATCAGTAAAACCATGTTTCACCTGAAATATAAGTGTAACAGGTAACATTGTATAAAAGGTGAACTTAGCCTTTAATATCAACCTCCTGTAATCCTCTGAGCAGGATTCGAAATGGAAGTAGCAGCATTCCAAGCCAGTCAGGGTTCTATCACTTTGCATAGTGTTGGCAATCTCCATTCCTGAATGTGCTTACAGAAGGGGAAGAGAAACCTGATCAGTCTGTTGCTGTTCCCTCATTACCTAATCACAGGCTGGAGAGGGCTGGTAACCAAGCTGCATTGCTTATCACAAGAGAAAACTGAGGTCACCTACACATCCATGATGTCTGTCAGCTCAGCCAAGATCACACAGGTGGATGAACAGAATTACAAATAATTTGGCAGGCAAGTAAACACATGTACTGTATAGTTTAACTGGGTATTTAGCTGTATGCCTATTCAGCTTTAATATTGGACAAAATCTAAACATTTACATCAAGGTCTTATTTAAATACTATTCTTAATTATACCAGATTTTGTTCCGGTTCCTGTCCCAGTTCCAGTCTGTCTGCTTGCTGTACTCTGCCTCTTCTCCTCAAGTAACAATCGGATATCTGCAGGCTTCTCAGAATGGGATTTACTACCAATACGATTTTTCACACTGCTTCCAGAGTCAGATCTCATTGAGTTCCTGGGAAAACAAACAGATAATTGAGTACTTACAGCTATGTTGGCCTAAACGACCCTAGAGGACAATACTCTGGTACCTGACCAAACTACAATGAGCGCTACAGCAACCCTGCTGTTTGTCAAAGTAACCCTATAGCCTTCTCTAACAGGTAAAATTAATAGCATTGTTTATTACCCAGCCGGCCAAATACGGTTTGAATCTTGGCTGGTTCAAGAGGAACCGGGTGAGATTCGAACCATGTATGGGAAGGCTGATTGTACCCAAGTTGATCTATTAACTTGGATACAACCAGCCTGCCGGATTTTGAAATGCAAATATTGCTAGCAGCTGTTATGAGCCCTACGCAAGCGAAGAGAAATTTTGAGAAAGCTAAAAGCAATCCGTGAGCTACTAATGTCAAGCATACAGTACAACAGCACCAGAAAGTTTACTCAATTCACCTTCAGAGTTCTCTGTATTCCTCTGCTGTCAGCTCACATGCTTTATACAAGTAGTGTACTCCCTGAATCCTGTTCTGTGTAGTTGCCATTCAAGCTTCCAAAATCAAGACTAAATGGGATTGGCGACTGAGAACTTCATTTTGCTAACTTTATTTTATATTACGCTGTCTCTGTGGGAGAGACAACTGAAATCTGCAGTGGGTATGTGATTAACTCTCTACTGCATCACAGACAAAGGAATGGGGTGGAATGGTGCACTATTGCAATACCTGGATGAAAAGACGTACTAAAGAGGTAGGCAACCCCCATTTTATGCATCATAAATTTGAATTGTTAGTTTTGGCATGGCTGTTAAAAAGGAGACATAAGTCCTCAGCAGCTAGTTAAAATGCAACTAACTGGTTTCCCCAGGGTATTTAATCGACATATCAAACAGACAGCAGTATGGGAAAAGCTTTTGGTCATACTTCTCTTCTGGGTCAAAAGAGTGCATTTAGTTTTGCTCTCCCGTGACTCAAAATCAGATGACAGTGTGCTAAACCCTGCTGTTGGCTGATATCACAGAGGCGGTCCAGGCTCTGGAAGGATCCCAACAATGTCGGGATCCATCCAGTTAACAGGATGCTGCTGAGAGCCTGAGCCAGCCGCTCCCACCCCCTCTACAGCCCGACACTCCAGTGAGCGCTGGAGGGGCAGAGTAGAGAGCGGTGATTGACAGTCAGAGCAGACTGAGAACTAAGCGATCAGTGGTCATGTGATCACTCAGTTCTCAGCCTTAGAGCTGGGTGGGACAGCTGCAGCATTGGACGTATGCTGCAGTCTAAAGTGAATAGGTATGTTTATTTTTTGATTTCCCACACTTCTTTAAAAAAAAAAAAAAAAAATCAAACCTAAACGCACCAAAAGCACGATTGCATCCGAGTTTTTCACGCGGTTCCAATTAGCTTCTATTAGACTGTGCGTTTTCTGAAAACGCAGGGTGTAATAGGAGTCAAGTGGAGTGCACCTAAAACGCGCTGCACCCAATCCTAAGCACACCAGTTCTTAAAATACAGTACTTTAAATACGACCAATATTAATTGGTCTAATTACCAAACGTGATTTCTGCTCATCAGCAGCTTTACATTTACATAGTTACAGTTACTGTATATACTGCTTAGGTCATATCACATGATATCAGGTCAGTTTTTGCTTCTTTTCTGGCCTACTGACATAATTTGTGTTGATGACACTGGTACATCATCCTGATCGCCCACTCGGGTTATTCTGTTCTTTCCTTAAGAGAAAATGGAATTGTGAACTGAGAGAAGTTGGAATTGTGAACCAAGATGGGTTGACTGTTTGGTCGTCCCACATGCATGACCCTGCACCAACTATATAGATCATTACAGAGCTAGTGTGTACTTTAATGGCCTGACCTCCGGAAGGTTTACCCCCCTTCCTGACCAGGCCACTTTTTGCGACATGGCGCTGCATTACTTTAACTGACAAATGCGCAGTCGTGCGTTTGTATTCCCACAAATAGAGCTTTCTTTTAGTGGTATTTGATCACCTCTGCTTTTTTTTATTTTTTTGAGCTATAAACAAAAAAACAGACAATTTTGAAAAGAAAAACAAAACAAATTGTTTTTTACCTTGTTAAAAAACCTATCCAATAAATGTTATTTTTTTAAATCAAATTTTCTCATCAATTCAGGCCAATATGTATTCTGCTACATATTTTTGGTAAAAAAAAAACCTCCCAATAAGCGTATATTGATTGGTTTGCACAAAATATATAGCGTTTAAAAACTATGGGATATTTTTTAATTTTAATAGTAATGGCAACGATCAGCGACTAATAGCGGGAATGTGATGTTGCAGCAGACATTCAGACACTTTTTTGGGAACCAGTGACATGAATACAGTGATCAGTGCTAAAAACATATATACACTGTCACTGTACTAATGACATTTGGCTGGGAAGGGGTTAACGTCAGGGAATATCAAAGGATTAACTGTGTGCCTAGCCAGTGTTTTTCTAAACTGTGGGAAGACATGAATCCTAGACCCTGCTTTGCAGAGACAAAGGATCCATACCCTCCCTCTTGTTAGAACGGCAATTTGCCTTGTTTACATAAGCAGATTGCAGTTTTGTCTCTGTGGCTGATGAACGGCAGGTGCCAGTGGACATCGAGTCTGCGGTACTCGTTGATTGGTACCCGCAGCGGAAGCATGCCACCGGCAGCGCACATTTGCGCCCCCTACCCGGAAGTGCAGGATCACGTGTATATATACACGTGATCCTGCACACAGCGGCCACCCTGTAGCAGTAAAACTGCTATATGGTGGTTGGCAAGTGGATAAAGTTTAACTAGAGGCAAAACTTATTTTTAAGTTTTGGACAGAGTGGAGAGATGGTTTAAAACACCTATTAGGTTTTTATTGCTGTCTGTGTCCCCGTTAGGGAGATTCGCTCTCTCCATTTGTCAAGTTTCCCATTATCATTGAAAGTAACAGTAAAAGAAAATCCCAAATTTTGGGATGTCCCCAGAAAAGTAAGAGGAAAAAGTATTTCAATGGGGACACTAGTTCTGGCGACGAGGGGGTCCCCAAGAAATTCCCTTAATTTGCAGGGATTTCATCTCACTTCCTGTTTGGTTATGGAACAGTAAGTGAAGGCAAATCTCACCAATGGGACGAAGACAGCAAAAATAAACCTTACAGGAGGTTATAACCATCCCGCACTCTATTCAAAAATGAAAAAAAAAAAGTTGTGCCTATAGTTCTACTTTAAATGATTGTGTGCTTTTACATTTTAAGATGGGCTCAAAATAGGCTTGAATATTTGATGACAGTTTTGAATGGTAAAATGTTTTTCTAAAGGACACTGTAAAAGTCCCAGTTATCTGCATTTGTATTAATTAAAATGTACAATAGAAATCACCCAGATTATCATATCATAGTAAGCTTGTGGCATTCTGGTTACACATTTAGGTTTTTCAGAAAATAAGCTCTGCATTAGGGACTCCTCTTTGCTAACATTTATTGCACAACTCTGCAGAATGCTGGCATTACACAGGAAACAGCCAGTCAGGTAATTGGAAGGTCAGAAGGAACATCTACGTAAATCGTATCTCCATTAACCATAGAAAGGTCACAGCTATATTTTTTCTGGAACCACAGGGTCTTTTTTCAGAGAGATTACATGTGTGCTTCTGTGCTGTATCCTTGGCCAAGCTGCAGTGAAAACTGTTGCTATTCAGCTTTAATGGTCCATCAAAACTGAACTCCTGAAGCAGAAAAGCCTGAACCATAAAAGCCTATGCAGCCACCACATCTCAGGACTAATAAGGAGGCAATGTATTATATTTTGAAGTTTAAATACACTTCAAATACATACCCTTTTCCAAAGTATATGCATTTCATTCATTCCTGATATAGCCCTGCCAGATAGCAGAACAGCAGACTGAAAAGGCAGCATACCGATCAGTCCCTCTCTCTGCTGCTCCTATCAGGTGCTTATTAGCACATGAACGCACAATTGACCGGCTTACTTGTGCTGTACTCCCCTCTGCCAGATTGAGCTCTGCAGTGCAGTGAACTGCAAATGGCTGATACCAGGTCAAATTCAGATATTTACAACTGCATGCATTTGAAAAAAACGATGAAATGCAGAGCTGCATTAAGTTGTGTCTTTTTTAATCTGAGATCAGCTTTAAGCAAATATCCCACCCAATATGTTTTTAAAGCATCACTTTTTTTTTTTTTTTGCTGAAGCAATGACCCATGCACAGTACTGAAGGTCAAACCTCTACTGTCTGCAGGTCAATGTTGGGGACCATCAAAGGCCTTATAACATAAAACCTCTGGCGGATGGGACTATTGATAAAAAGCTTGCAATGGAAACGTAATTCACAACAGTCCTTCCTCCCTTTACGGGGTTGATGTGGCTATGTTTCCCAGGAAGCATTGCCTAAAGCAGTGGTCATCAACCCTCTCCTCAGGGCCCACTAACATGCCAGGTTTGCAGGATAACTGAAATACATCACAGGTGAGATCATTTGCTGCTCAGTGATTGCAGTATTCTCCTCAAGGTAATACTTAAAATCTGGCCTGTTAGTGGGCCCTGAGGACAGGGTTGATGACCACTGGCCTAAAGACTTTATACTCATACTTGGCATAAAATAAAATTCACTTCAACCATCAAGTGCAACAGTGACACCTGCTGGCCAGACTGCACCATACCGATATAAGTAGTATAGCTAAACTCCGGGAAACCTAAAAACTCTCCCTTGCACTGGGACTTTGCCCACACTACAGGAGCACCTACCTGCATGTTTAGTCTAGGGCAAGGTTTCTCAAATTCAGTCCTCAAGTACCCCCAACAGGTCATGTTTTCAGGATTTCCCTCAGATGAAATGGCTGTGGTAAATTACTAATACAGTGAAACTGATCAAATCACCTGTGCAAAATAACAGAGAGCCTGAAAACTTGACCTGTTTGGGGTACTTGAGGACTGGAGTTGAGAAACATTGGTCTAAGGGACAGCAAAAGCACTTTTACTTACTCAATCCGCTGCTCCTCTTGAAGGTGTTGTTCCCCTATGCTCTAGCAGTTGACTGTCCCTAAGCATCCTCACATCCAATTCCGGGCTATGGTACCTGCATTGGTCTTGATGAAGTTAGAGGACCTTAGACCACCGGAGCATGGGGGAGAAGAGGCTGCAGGGACCAATCTAGCAGAGTGAAAGAGCTGGCAGGAGCAGACGATCAGGTAAGTAAATATTTTTCAAATCCCCTAGACAGAAATGAGCAGATAACCCTTGAATGCGGGAGCAGCCTCACTGGAGTTCAGCTTTCAGTTAGCCCCTTTCACACTACTGCAACTTTAAAGTCACTTGATTTTGCCGCGATTTCAGGAAATGCCTGTGTAAACCTGAGTCTATGGACTTCAACTCGTATCAAAGTCGGACCAGTGTTAATTTTGGCAGCAAATTTCGATTCAGTTTTGGGACTAAAATGGTGTTTTGGTCCCATTTTAGTCTTTTGCAATTGTTTTAGTTTTAGTCATATTTAGTTGACTAAATCTCTAGTACATTTTAGTCAACTAAAACTCATTTTTGTTGTCTAAAATCTAATTGGTGTAATTAAATTGTAATGCATTAGTTAACATTTCTCTACAATTTCCAAACTCATTATATGCTGCTGGAGTGAAAAATTTCATATATTATTTAAAGGTATTGAGGTATAAACATGCACGAAAGACCAGTGTTAATTTTTAAGTCAAATTTCAATTTAGTTTTAGTCGTATTTTAGTCGACTAAAATAGTATTCATTTAGTCGACTAAAATGTTTTAGTCATTTTAGTTGAGGAAATTAACCCTGGTCGGACCAAAGTAGTAGAGGGACTACTCTGAAGTCACACAGATATGAATGGTACTCCTTGGAAATCATGGGGTACGACTTGTCACGCGACTTTGTAGTCCCAAGTCGCACAAGTGTGAAAGGGGCCTAAGCACTGATGGTGTCAATGCTCATCTAATTCACCAATGCTGCAGAAGGTGGTCTAGTAATTACTATGGGGGAGATATACTAAAATTGGAGCACTCAGAATCTGGTGCAGCTGTGCATAATAACCAATCAGCTTCTAACTTCAGCTTGCTGAATCAGGCTGGGTTCACACTTGTATGACAAACGCTCCGACATTGGGAGCACATGACGTGTGAAAATCAATGTTTCCCTATGGGAGCCGTCTTAACTGGTCCGACACAAGTCGGTCCGACTTTGAAAATGCTCCCTGCACTACTTTGGTCCAACTTTGATCCTACTTCAGCCCATTGAATATCACTGAAGTTGGATCAAAGTCAGATCGCCGTCTTGACAGAACCGACTTTGGCATGCGACTTGTGCTCTGATCTTGAAGGGGAACTCCACGCAAAATTAAAAAAAAAAAAAAAAAAAAAAAAAAAAAAAAACGCATGGGTTCCCCCTCCAAGACCATACCAGGTTCTTCAGTCTGGCATGGATTTTAAGGGGAACTCCCACGCTGAGGGGTCCCCCGCAGAATCCATACCAGACCCTTATCCGAGCATGCAGCTAGGCAGGTCAGGAAAGGGGGTGGGGGATAAGCGAGCGCCCCCCCCCCCCTCCTGAACCGTACCAGGCCACATGCCCTCAACATTGCGGGGGGAATCAGTGCTTTGGGGCAGGGGGACCTTGCACCCCCCCTACCCAAAAGCAACTTGTCCCCATGTTGATGGGGACGACCCTGGCCGTTGGTTGTCGGGGTCTGCAGGCGAGGGGCTTATCGGAATATGGAAGCCCACTTTAACAAGGGGAGCCCCAGATCCCGACCCCCCACCCTATGTGAATGAGTATCAGGTACATTGTACCCCTACCCATTCACCTAAAAAAGAAAAGTGTGAAAAATAAAACAGTACACAGGTTTTTTAATGTAATTTATTAAGGCAGCTCCTGCGTCTCTTCCGATTTCTTCTCCCCTCTCCGACTCTTCTGCCTCCTCCACTGACGTCTTCTGCCTCCACCGGTTCTTCTCCACTGATGTCTTGTAGCCCTCTCCGGGTCTTCTCCCTCTGTTGACTCGACGCTTTCTCCCACTCTAATGCTGGGTGCGTGGCACTAATATTGGCATGGGGGCGGGGTCACCAGGTGATGTCACCCAAAGGCCCCTCCCCGGATGACGCCATCGCCCCATCATGCCCCGGGCAGTGAAGTCATAAGGGGTGGGGCCTCTGGGTTACATCACCCGGTAACCCCGCCCCATGCCAATATAAGTAGTGGCACACCGCGCACCCAGCATTAGCGTGGGAGAGAGCATGGAGGCAATATCAGAAGAAGAACAGAGGGAGAAGACCCGGAAAAAGAGGGAGAAGACCCGGAAAAAGAGCGAGAAGACCCAGCAGAGGGAGAAGACCCAGAGAGGGCTAGAAGACTTCAGCGGAGAAGAACCGGTGGAGACAGAAGACGTCAGTGGAGGAGGCAGAAGAGCCGGAGAGGGGAGAAGAAAATCGGAAGAGATGCCGGAGCTGCCTTAATAAACTAATTTAAAAACCTGTGTACTGTGTTTTATTTTTTACACTTTTTTTTTTTTTTAGGTGAATGGGTAGGGGTACAATGTACCCCATTACTCATTCACATAGGGTGGGGGGCCGGGATCTGGAAGCCCCCTTGTTATAAGGGGGCTTCCAAATTCCGATAAGCCCCCCGCACGCAGACCCCGACAACCAACGACCAGGGTTGTCGGGAAGAGGCCCTTGTCCCCATCAACAGAATATTTCACTGTAATTTGTGAGATTCCCACAGTGTGCATTAAAAGCTGTTGCACAGATAAGAGCCTGTCCAGCATAATCTAACCCTTTCCTCGACAGCTTGCTTGTCCCTCTGGCCCACCTCTTTCATTCACTTGATTCCAGTTTTCAATTATGAAATCCAAGGATCACATGTGGGCGTTTGCCGTTTTCAGGAAACTATGTACAGCTCCTTGCCAACCGCTCCCACCAGCCATGACACCTATATATAGTATATAGGTGATTGTGGTGACGAGTTCCAATAGGTAATGACTAAGCGTTAACATTTGCGAGAAACACGTCTACTACCTCTTTGTCCCCTGCTCCACCTGTCAACCACTTGTCATATGAAGCTTCAATAAAAGGATGAAAGTGCAGCTGTCCGGAATCATTTCCTTAAGTTTCCTTAAGCATGCGAGCTGGGCTAGTACCTGACTAGTGTGTGTGGGGATTAACCAGAGACTGACTCACCTGGAGCGGCTTTTCTCGCTTTAAATCCTTTGTTCGGCCACTAGCGGGGGTTAAAAGCGCCCCGCTAGCGGCCAAAAAGTGCCGCTAAAACTAGCCCCAGTGTGAAAGGGGTCTTATTCACACAGCTGTAAATTTTACTGTTATTAAACGTGTTTTCTAGGAGAAAAGTCATACTTCATATTCCCATCGCACACATTCCTGGATGAGCTCTCAAATTTGGGTGCTGCTGCAACAACCAGCTGGATACTGGTTCAAGTCACAATGAAGATATTTGCCAGCACACCATGGAACGACATAAATAGCGTCCAAATGGATAATTTATTGCATGATCACAACACAAGGGGAGTGCAACGTTTCAGAGTCACGCAGGACCCCTTCGTCAGGCATGTGATAAATGTGGGGTAACAGTGAAAAGAATTAAAATAACCATCAACCAAATCAGAAAAACCAGAAAAAGAAAAAAACAAGAAAAAAACCAAAGCTCCTCCCACCCCCAGACTGGTATGACATCATAAATCCTACCAAAACAGCTCAAATAATTCAAATACATTAGCACAATATCACAGATTTGAGAAAAAAAACATATGTCAAAACAAAGGTTTAGTAAACCGATATGTTGATAATGCCTTTGTAGTACCTTTCTATTATTGTAATGGCGTGTGTCCCCAAACACTGTGGGGACGGACCAGCTGCTGGGGGGCATCTGTATGCAGTGCACGATCTTGTTCTAGATCGGCGCCAGTGCAAGGCTTAGAAGCTATAGAGCAGATCGCGGCAACGATCACAGACCAAGCTTGCGCAATGCAGCAGCGGTATCCGAGCAACCAGGGACGCTGTAGTGCCGAGGCGCCATGGCGTTGGAAGACGTGTGACGTCGGCAGTGCGAGGATCCTGCGTGACGCCAAAACGTTGCTCTCTCCTTGTGTTGTGATCATGCAATAAAATTATCCGTTTGGACACTATTTATGTCGTTCCATGGTGTGCTGGCAAATATCTTCATTCTAGTAGAAAAGTTCCTGCATAATATTCAGTAAAATACTTGTGTATAGATACGTACAAAATGTGTTTGATACTTTATTTTCCCCCTTTGTTTAGACTTATTTACATGTTTAGAAACGCTTACACATGCGTTATGCGCAAGCATATAAAAGCGCATGTTCTTAGACTTTTCGGATTCTGTGTTACGCCCCTTTCACACTGACAGACTGATTGGGTCGGCCTGTCAGTTTTTCAAGCTGACGCAATTGGACCATCCATAGCTCTCTATGGAGGGGCATCCCGCCGGCATCCGATCCAATCTGGTCCACTAAAAACAGACGGAAGGGGATCCGTTCCCCATGCTTTCAGCAGGTCAGATGGAAACGGACAAGCAGTCCACTTCAATCCGACCACCCAATAGAGAAGAGCGGGCTACGTCTGTCTACTCTGCATAGCAGAACGGAGCGGACACGAACATGTCTCCCGCCTACTCAGCGGTCAGATTCCTCGCTGACCAGGTGGATCCGCTTGGCGGAGTCCGCCCCGTCTGCAAGGGGGATTACGGATCTGAAAGCAGCTCATGTTTATGCACCTGTGTGAACAGTTCCAGTGGAAAACAATGCAGCTGCATTCAGATCTGTAATATAAAAACACTTGTATATGTGTTTTTTTACAGCCGTGTGAATGAGGTTTTCAAATATCTGGATGCTAGGTCAACTTTCAGGCCTCTTGCACATGGACATAAAAATGTAATTGTAATTTATATTCAGGATCTTGTTGAAAGATAGATCCTGAGCAAAATGATTTGTAAAGACGTTGCGTTAAATGCACGAAAAACGTGTATACATGCGTTAAACTCTTCATCCTCTTCTATTTGCCAGTGTTGCAATATATGCACACATACATGTGTATGTGCGTATATCACTGCACTTAAACATAAAATGTTCTGTTTTTTTTTTTTTTGCTGCTCTGTACTCCCCGCTGTATTACTAATTACTACACAGCTTTGTGCATTGTTCCATGGATAACAATTCACACCTGTGTACAGGTCAGTAAATGTGGCTTTTTTTTTTTTTTTTTTTTTTAACTCCGATATGTGCAAGGTGCCTTAAACTAAAGCCTCACCTGGTGATATTTTGCTTTCCCTGGTTCCTCCTGAAGGTATGGCTAAACTCCATTGCTTTCTATGATTTCACTGTAAATTGTGAGATTCCCACAGTGTGCATTAAAAGCTGTTGCACAGATAAGAGCCTGTCCAGCATAATCTAACCCTTTCCTCGACAGCTTGCTTGTCCCTCTGGCCCACCTCTTTCATTCACTTGATTCCAGTTTTCAATTATGAAATCCAAGGATCACATGTGGGCGTTTGCCGTTTTCAGGAAACTATGTACAGCTCCTTGCCAACCGCTCCCACCAGCCATGACATCAATAGGTCTAAAATAAGATATGTAATGAAAAACAAAGGTTTTATTTACACAGAAGGGTCATTAGCACAGGCCTTGACAAATTAGCTTTGAATCTAGGAGCCAGCAAAAAAAAAAAAAAAAAAAAATAAGAGCCAGTTTCTTAAGCATAGCGTGGATTGTCAGTGCCAGGGGCAAGGCAAGTAATTTGCAACCCCAAACCCTAACTTACCTACAGTAGAGAGGCCAGCCAATAACCCCTGACATAATGGGTTATAGGCTGGCCGGAAAGAATGACAATAAAAACCTGTTATTGGGGAAAATCTTTATTATGCAGATTGCCCTCTCAGAAATGTTCACAAATGCCTCATCTCTCTCACACCCCGCTACAGCACTCATCTCTTCACAAAAATCGCCCCGTGGAGTGTTGGTACGTGATGAAAAAAATTAACCTTAGCTCTACTACAGGTAAGCAGCAGAGTGAAAAAAAAAAAAAAAAAGTTTAGATTTAAAGGGTATCTCTACTTTCACACTTAAAACAAAACAGAAAAAAAACCCCCAAAACATTAAGCCCCTTCTAACAACCTCCTCACTGCTGTCGCCCCATCTGTCTTGTGTAACATCATCTGCCGCAGCCATCCACGGTCACCGATGTGCATCTTCGAACACTTGAAACAAATGCACACAGCCCTGGAAGTGTAGTGTAGAAGTATAATCATTGGTTAGCATGGTCAGGTGACAGTGCTGACCAATGAGAGCCTTCTTTTGTCTCAGAAGAAAGAAAAGACTCATTGGTCAGTGCTGTGACATGACCACGCTAAACAATGGGCAGGAGCCCTTGCAAAGATTATACTTCTACACAGCTTCCAGGGCTGTGTACGGATTTCAAGTGCACGGAGATGCACGCGGGCGACCGTGGGCAGAGCAGCGGTGGATGTTACACAAGACAGATAAGTGCACAGCAGGACGGCAGCAGTGAGGAGGTTGTTAGGAAGGTTTTAATGGTACCAACAGTGAATGAGCCGACAAAAGCCCAGGTGCCAGGACACATTCTCTAGTAACTATGGTGACCTGGGATTTGGTCAAGTGCTGCATTAACATGTTGATGAAGTAGAAAAAGAGAACCAGAGAAGGCAAAATATAAACAGATTACATTTTAGGCTTTAAATATGTACTACAAATAGTTACAATAGGATTTTTTCGGCATACTTACCTGTAAAATCCTTTTCTTAGAGTACATCATGGGACACAGGCTTCATTACCTGCTGGGTTATACTTCATCTCCAGGTGAATGGACACTGGTAGACCAAAGCTCTTTAGACAGGAATTGATCCACCATATAACCCCTCCTATACAGAAAGTACTTCAGTTTTGTAGCAAGCAAATCCTATTTTTATTTTCATACATCATGGGACACGGAGTTAGGCTAATATTCATTACCTGCTGGGACGTCCCAGAGCAATAGCCTTGAGGGGAGGGAGACACGCTGCCAAACAACAGCCATCAGACCTTACACGGCAGCCTGCAGTACACTGCGGCCGAAAACTGAATCCTCAGCTGCTCAAACATCCACTTGATAACATTTTGTGAACGTATGCACTGAAGACCAGGTAGCAGCCTTACAAATCTGAGTCACAGATACCTGATGGTGAAAAGTTTCCTACGTCCCTGGTAGAATGAGCTTTCAATCCAGGGCTTGTCCTCCCCTGTTCCAAGCCAACAAGATGTCTTGTTGTAGAGGCCTGGAAAGAAACTGGGCATAGGGCACCGCTTCGAAGGAAGATACCATTCTCTCTAGAAGACTCATACAGAGCCAAATAGTGGGTTGTCTGGTGCCCCTTATCTGACACATCTGATCTTTCAGGGCATAGATCCTTGCGGGTGGCAAGAATGCTCTTGCTTGGACTGTATCTAGGATCAGACCTAAATACTTTAAACTTTGAGCTGGTCTCAAGGTTGACTTCTCGGTAAGTGTAAATATGCATCCTTTATAACGATGGAGGCTAGAAAGTCTCCCATCTGGAGTGAGGCTACTACTGAGCGGACAGACTCCATCCAAAAGGACTGGATCAGGAGATACTGGTTCAGGGATCTCGGGTCCAAAATGGGCCTTGTATCCCCATTTGGTTTTTGAACCGTAAATAGGTTTGAGTAAAACTCTGCATCCCTTTCGGGTACAGGAACCTCTACAATTACTCCTTGATGCACTAAATGATGTAGTGCCTGAAGCAATAAGTCTCTTTTTGGAGGATCCGAGGGAAAGCTGGATCTTAAAAACCTTTGAGGGGGAACCACCTGCAACTCCAGCTTGTAACCATGGGATATAGTTGAGGTGACCCACTCGTCCTGAATAGGGATGAGCCCAATGTTCGACTCGTATTCGCCTGTTCGCCGAATATCGAACAAATTGGGGTGTTCGTGGCAAATACGAAAGCCGCGGAAACCCCCTTTAAAGTCTATGGGAGAAATCAAAAGTGCTAAATTGGGGACCTGGGTCCTGCCCCAGGGGATATGTATCAATGCAAAAAAAAAAAAGTTTTAAAAACTGCGTTTTTTTTCGGGAGCAGTGATTTTAATAATGCTTAAAGTGAAACAATAAAAGTGAAATATTACTTTAAATTTTGTACCTGGGGGGTGTCTATAGTATGCCTGTAAAGTGGTTTAAAATAGTTCCTGCACAAAATTACATTTCTAAAGGAAAAAAAGTCATTTAAAAAGTACTCGCGGCTATAATTAATTGTCGGTCCCGGCAACACAGGTAAAAGAAGTCATTAAAAAAAAACAAAAAACGGCATGGGTTCCCCCCCCAGTCCATTACCAGGCCCTTTGGGTCTGGAATGAATATTAGGGGAAACCCAAACCATTTAAAAAAAAAAATAAATAAAAAAAAAGGCGTGGGGGTCCCCCCAAATTCTATACCAGGCCCTTCAGGTCTGGTATGGATATTAAGGGGAACACCGCACCAAAAAAAAAAAAAAAAAAAATGGCGTGGGGGTCCCCCCAAAAAACCATACCAGACCCTTATCCGAGCACGCAACCTGGCAAGCCGCAGGAAAAGAGGGGGGGGGGGGGGGGGGACGAGAGCGCGCCCCCCCCCCCCCTCCTGAACCATACCAGGCCACATGCCCTCAACATGGGGAGGGTGTTTTGGGGTATCCCCCCAAAGCACCTTGTCCCCATGTTAATGGGGACAAGGGCCTCATCCCCACAACCCTTGCCCGGTGGTTGTGGGGGTCTGTGGGCGGGGGGCTTATCGGAATCTGGAAGCCCCCTTTAACAAGGGGACCCCCAGATCCAGACCCCCCCCTGTGTGAAATGGTAACGGGGTACACATGTACCCCTACCATTTTACAAAAAAGTGTCAAAATAGTACAAATGACAAGACACGGCTTGGGACAAGTCCTTTATTAAAAAATAAAAAATGTCCCACGAAGTCCATTCATTTTCTCTCGCTCCGTAATCTGGGGGTCCCCTTGTTAAGCCCGCAGACCCCTACAACCACCGGGCAAGGGTTGTGGGGATGAGGCCCTTGTCCCCATCAACATGGGGACAAGGTGCTTTGGGGGGCTACCCCAAAGCACCCTCCCCATGTTGAGGGCATGTGGCCTGGTACGGTTCGGGGGGGGGGGGGGTTTGGGCGCTCTCTCGTCCCCCCTCATTTCCTGCGGCCTGTGGATAAGGGTCTGGTATGGCTTTTGGGGGGGGGGGGGGCCATGCCATTTTTTTTAATAAAAAAGGGGTTCCCCTTAAATTCAGGTCTGGTATGGATTTTGAGGGGGACTCCCACGCAGGTCTGGTATGGATTTTGAGGGGGACCCCCACGCCATTTTTTTAAATTTTGGCACAGGGTTCCCCTTAATATCCATACCAGACCTGAAGGGCCTGGTATGGAATTTGGGGGGACCCCCCCCCCCCACACGATTTTTTTTTTTAATTTTGGTTCGGGGTTCCCCATAATATTCATACCAGACCCAAAGGGCCTGGTAATGGACTGGGGGGATCCCATGCAGTTTTTTTTCAATGACTTCTTTTATCTGTATTGCCGGGACCGACAATTCATTATAGTCGCAGGTACTTTTAAATGACTTTTTTTCCTTTAGAAAAGTCATTTTGTGCAGGGACTATTCTAAACACGGGAAAAATGCGCCACTTTACAGGCATACTATAGACACCCCCCAGGTACGAAATTTAAAAGGAATATTTCACTTTTACCGTTTCACTTTAAGCATTATTAAAATCACTGCTCCCGAAAAAACATCCGAAAAAACTTTTTTTTGCATTGATATGTCTCCTGGGGCAGGACCCAGGTCCCCAAAACTTTTTATGACAATAACTTGCATATAAGCCTTTAAAATGAGCACTTTTGATTATTCATGTTCGTGTCCCATAGACTTTAATGGTGTTCGCACAATTTTTTTGCCTGTTCGCATGTTCTGCTGCGAATCCCTAGTCCTGAACTATTGTTCTCCAAATGTGCGCAAATTGCAGTAGCCTACCCCCCACCCGATGGAGTGGGGGCTTCCCCTCAAAAAGGAGGGCTTGGTGCTGGGTTTAGAAGGATTTTAGACCCAGGGTTTCTTCTGGCCCTGCGGCTTGCCCCTGGCTCTAGCGGCAGAACTGCCTTGTCGCTGAGACATTTGAGGAAGCAGTCCCTGAGGTTTTAAATGGTGGACGCCTGGTGCTTTCCTTCACCGGAAGTAGAGAACTCTTCCCTCCGGAAATCTTTTGGATAAATTTGTCCAAGTGATCACCAAATAAACGTTCCCCATATAAGGGGAAACCTGCCAATAAATTCTTACAAGGAAGCTCGGCTGACCAGTTCTTAAGCCACAAAAGACTGCACATATGTACAGACAAGAAAGACAAATGAGAAACCTGCTGTATTGAATCCTTTAAGTCAACAGCAAAAACACAGTGCTCGAGGAATATTTGCCTTATTTTCAGGCAGATTATCTTCCTGGTTAGGACTGTCAGGCTGTCTGACCTGATCCTTTACGGACTGGCAGATACCAATTGCTGCAAAAGCTGGCTGAATAGCTGAACTGGCCAAAGGAAGCCTTTAATAATGACTGCAATTTCTTGTCAATAGGGTCTTTCAAGCCCTGTGTTTTATCTAACGGACAAGTCAAGTTCTTGGACAAGTAAAGTTCTTGTTTAAGGAAGAGACTGCTGCATCTATGGCTGGCATGCTCCACTTAAACTTTTCATCCATGGGATATAAAAGGGAAAACCTTAGGAGGAACAAAAATCCTGTCAGCATGTTCCCAATCAGCATACACTGCCTGTTCCAACCGAGGGTGTAAGGGGAAAGCCTGTGTGGCCTGAAGAGGCCTCAGGGATCCCAAAGAGGTCCAGGGAGGCTCAGTAACCTCTGCAAGAGGCAACTTAAAGGCAGAACGAACCATTTCGGTAAGAGTCAGGATCAAAAGCCTCTGTGATTGAGAGGCAGACAACAACTGGATATCTTCTTGTCCAGATTGTTCGGAAGCAGACTCATCCGCCAGGCCATCCACAGAATCCTGAGCTTTAAGCTCTTCCCATCCTCAACCCATTCCTGCTCCAGACTAGGAGGCTCCGGGAAGGGGGATCTGTCACGCTTCTTGCCACCCTGCGGGATGGAGGCAATCATGCCAGCAATCCTGTGCTCTAACCCGGCTAGGGCTGAGGACAGCTCATCCTTCGTGATAAAGGGTGAAGCAGCAGCGTTGACTGTCGGCACAATACCAGATAGGCACAGTGGCTCAGATTGCACGGAAGCCTCTGGTCCTTCAGGGGATACAACACTAGAGATACGACTAGGTTCATCAGGAACTACTGATGCCCTAGATGTGCCCTTCCCAGTAGTGTTAGTCCTGGCTCCTCTTTTTTGAAGACATGTACTAGCCACAAAAAGGGAGTACCTGGGTGTAGTATTAACACACCTCAGAAGGGAGACCCTTTAATAGGGCTCACCAAGCCCCTATGCAACGATCCTGCTAAGCACCTTTAGCCTGCCAAGCAAGACCTGGTGACTCACGTGACCCGGGTAAGGAGAAATGAACCGTCACAAGTGCCTGGTTCAGAGCCTGCTCTGTGTCCCACAGCTGCCCTCTGGAAGCACCACATGCTTGGCATACACAGCCTAAATAAGCTGGCTGTGCGCCGAAACCTTCTGCGTATGTACGATGCAAATCTTCACGCGCCCAAAGGATACAAAAACATACTTGGGGGGCATACCCTAAAATGCTTTACATTCAAGTTGGTGCTGCTATAAGACCAAAAACAGTATAAAGCAGATTACAGCGCACACATACAAAAATGACATTTATCGTGCAAGGCTAGTTAAAAAAACCTGAACATATTCAAAAATACGGGGATTTGGTCACACTATATGGTCATATAGTGCTAAGCCCACTTACTGCGACAAACTGCCCTATTACTAGGGTATGGCCCACTAATTTGAGGTACTTTGTCGCAGTGTGCGCTGTAATGTTTTGCACAGATAAAGGATACGGCGCATGTGCGGCGAAGCCGCGTGTGCCATGACTGCCAAACTGCTGAGGCCAGCGGCGCTCTTGCGAACGCACATGCGCCATGGCGAACCAAGGCAAAATGGCGCACTGTCATGTGCCATCATACAGGTAAAAAGACAGCCAGACAAGCAAAAAAGGTACTTTTTGCAAACACCAACAGCTAGCCCAAAACTCCCCCGTATGGTCACCGCACAGGTGTCCAGCCTCTAGCTAGCTTGACTGATTGTTACAATCACTGGGAAAACCCACAATAATAATAATAATAATAATAATAATAATAATAATAATGGGGTTTCACTTACCCGTCCAGGCGCAGGGCAGCTTAGAAACTGAGAGCCCAATCTTCACCCTACACGGCGGGTTCGTGTCACTTGAGGACCTTCAAGGACTGGGTACCCTTTTCATATTTGGGGACCACTCCCTTGGACCTGTATAGCACCTGCAGGAATGCCTTAGCGATGTGGTGTCCAGAATTCCACTTCGCCGTGTCCAGCGCCAGAAGGCCGCATTACAGGCAAAGCCTTGCAGGATCTTGAGTCCTTCATGAGACTCGGGTACCATTTATCTAAGCATATAAAACCAGCATCAAATAGATCAATCGGTCAATCCCTTGATTAATTTAAGAACAGTTTGTGGGACTAGAGACCTGGAGCTCAAACAACCGTGCCATTCACCTCGCAGACACTAGCAAAAACTGAAGTACTTCCTGTATGGGAGGGGTTATGTAGGGGATCACTTCCTGTCTAAAGACCTTTGATCTACCAGTGTCCATTCACCTGGAGATGAAGTATAACCCAGCAGGTAATGAATAGTAGCCTAACTCTGTGTTCCATGATGTATGAAAAAGAAATATATTTTCACATCCGTTTAGGTTTTCAGGTATTAGAAGGAAAAAATAAATAAATAAATGCTACACAAAGTTTTGCGTGCGTAGCGGGAAAATAATCCTATCTCCAACAATACGATGAAATTATGCGTCGTACACACAGAACCATAAAATAGGTGCACAGATAAAATGAGTTCAAACGCTGTCAACAAAAATGGTAAAAGATCTGTGGGGTAAAACATATCAGGAGAGACTACGGGTACTATGTACTGTCTGGAGGAAAGAAGGGAAAGGGGGGAAATGACAGATGCATGACCTCAATCTAGCAGGAGGAAAGATTGAGCCTTTCCTTTCCAGGATGGCCCCATCTTTATTTAATCACTTGCCACCCGCCATATAGCAAAATTACAGCAGCAAAGTGGTTTCAATATCCTGACCGGAAGTCATATGACGTCTTTCAGGATATCAAGCCGCTGTGCGCCCCCGGGGGTGCGCATCGCGGTGATCGTTGTTGCGGTGTGTCAGTCTGACACACTGCAACACCGATCTAGGTAGAGTCTGACGGAGACTCTTTAACACGTGATCAGCCGTGTCCAATCACGGCTGATCACAGCATAAACAGTTAGAGCCATTAATCGGCTCTTCCTCACTTGCGTCTGTCAGACGCGAGTAGAGGAGAGCGGATAGTCTGCTAGTCTGACAGGGGGGGGGGGGGGGTTCTGAGCCGATTAACCTCCCCCCCCTCCCCCGAGGATGCCCACACTGGACCACCAGGGATGCCACCACCAGGTATGCCACCCTAAACCACCGGGGATGCCAGTGCCCACAATGGGCATCACTGATTGGCATCCATCCGTACCATCATTTAGTGTACATCAGTGCCACCTATCAGTGCCCATCCATGCCGCCTATCAGTGCCATCTATGTGTACCCATCAGTGCTGCATATCAGTGCCACCTATCAGTGCCACCTCATCGGTGGCCATCAGTGCTGCCTTATCAGTACCCATCACTGTAGGAGAAAACTTACTTATTTACAAAGTTTTGTAACAGAAACAAAAAAAAAAATTTTTCCCAAAAATTTCGGTCTTTTTTTTTTATTTGTTTAGGAGAAAATAAAAATCCCAGCAGTGATCAAATACCACCAAAAGAAAGCTCTATTTGTGGGAACAAAATTATAAAAATTTAATTTGGGTACAGTGTTGTATGACCGCGCAACTGTCATTCAAAGTGCGACAGCTCTGAAAGCTGAAAATTGGTCTGGGCAGGAAGGTGTATAAGTGTCCTGTATTGAAGTGGTTATGAAATATCTAGGGTCAATTTCTACTTCCTGGATTAAAAGACTGATTCAGAATTGGAAAAACCATGTAAATCCATGTGCCTGCGAATATCTTAGTGTTCACAAATGTGTGACACAGACCAGCCCTTGCTGCCGCTTCTCATCTTGTAACTTCTACTGTAACACTTTTTATGGCAAGTCTATTTTAACAGTGGTAGAGGAGATAGAAAAAAATGTATTCTTTCGTCAGTGTTGAAGTCCCCGGTCCCCGCATTTCACCGGTAACCTGCAGCGAAGTAAACGTTAGGAGGGAGAATCAGATTAAGCTGCATGGGACCAAAGATCGACAGTGCCGGAAGTATTGGTTTCCCTGAGAACTTTGAGACGATTTCTCAGGATTAGAGTGAGACCGAGAAAGGAGATGTAAAGATTCTGTTTCTTTTTTACAGGCAAGTGCTTGCTTGAGCGTTATTATGCGACAGGTTCTATAAGATTAATATGTATCCATCAAGCACTGAATGGCACATTCCATGGAGCAGCTTACCTGATGGTCTTCAGCTGTGACTCTACCTCATCAGCATACATGGTCATCTTCATGCTTTTTTTCGGAGAGGGTGTAGAGATCATTTTCAGCTCTAAGTCATAGTCCATTTCATCAGAGTCTGAAGTGCTGGCTGCAGAGCGCCGTGCCCCCTCCCTTTCTCTTTTAAAGGCTTGCAGTTCATCTCTGTATTCCACCACTACACGGTCATCCTCATCCATATCCTCTTCCTCCTCCTCTTCTTCTATTGGCTCCTCTGGAACATTCACCAGGCCTACATATCAGGCAAATATTCAACTCATCAGCAAACCACAGAGGCCAATGGCCACTCACTTCTGTAACATGCCTACTAAATACACGGGTTTTAAAAGGGTAAAGCCCAACTCCAGCCAATGCTTATTTTGTCTTTTGGATAGAGTGAGGATTAAGCCACATTCAGACAGTTGAATATGTACAGATAGTTTGCTGCATTCAGAGGTGAAAGGCCACCTCTGGACACAGTAGCACCCTTTGTTATGGCTGCATATAAACTGGGTGATATCCTGCATCCAGTTAGTGTGCGGCCAAAGCGCCAACCCTGGATGCACACTGGCTGGGTCCAGGATTGGTATTTGCATGTAACTGCTCTGAAGAGCAACACAAATTAAACAGCCATACTCCAGTTTTAGTTATCCTGCTTTTTATTGCATCATGCTGTCTATAACAGTGATCCAATTAATGGAGTTTTCACAAAATTAGGTGGCCTGATTATGCCTGGACAAGTGACTAGGGCTCTAACCTTCTACTGCGAGATGAAGAGACACCATCTAAAATCTTGATATAGAGGTATGTAAATTCTACCAAACTTTTCTTATTTACTCCATTTTGGTCTGGTAAATATACCATTGAAATATCTGTTTTAGAGTTCAAAAAAAAAAAAAAAAAAAAAAAAGATACTGACAGGAATTCAAAGCCGCCTTGCGTCCTCTGCACACTTCCTATGTAGTCTTAAAGTCTATTTAGCTCTCCTTTGTACTACAAGTTAGTGCCTATGCTTTCGAAATGAAGACAGTGGGATGGATTGAGTTTAGCAAAAGAAAAATGGGCAGGGCTGACACCACTCAGTCCTAAAAATGCTATGAGTTGAAGGGCTGAGTGCACTTCTGGCAGACCAACAGGTAAACTTCCGTACTTGCAGGATCAGAAATGTACCGATTTTTTTTCTGCTATGACATACACTTAATTTTAATGTCACAATGTCTTTGGAGTGGCCAAAGCCATGTTGTCCTCCCTAAAACAGATCAGTTACATTATCATGTAAAAAATAATTCTAGTAAGAAACAAATGTATGTACCCACTAAATCTTATTTTTTCATTTTTTGAACCCCTGGGGAGTTTAACAGAAGAATCGGTGGAAAATCAAAAACTTTACAGTTCTTATCACAACAAATGGTGAAGATTACTGTGTTCCAATGAAGACACCTGTAAATAAAACCAACAGAATTTTTATATTTTAGGCCTAACTAGGTTTACTTTTACCTTAAATAGTTCTTGGTTCATGCAAACGATTTCCTTTAACAACAGATGCATCTGTTGTCTCAGCTACATACAGTATAGAGTGCTGTGGTCCACAGCAGCATTATGGGGTCTTCCAGTCTACTGCCAGAACAACATTGAGTCGGGCTGAGCACTGCTTGGCCATTCACGGGTAACCTCGTATTTTATCAATGAATACAAGGCTTTCTCTGATTGGCTGAGGTGGAGATTGTGACATCAGCTGCCGCTCCTCTCCACCTCAGTCAATCAAAAGAAGCCTTGGATTAACGGATAAAATAAAAGGCTTCCTGTAAAAGGATGAGTAGCACTCAGTCCCACTCGATTTTGTTTCGGCACCAGACTGGAAGTCCCCATACAGCTGTTGGAACACAGCACTGCATATTGTATATAGTGGATACTACATACAATTTGTACAGCACTGACAGCAGGCACATCTGTTAAATGTTTGTTTGGGCCTGTGAAAGTAAACCTGAAGTTAGGATTTAAGCACTCTAGCTGTTAACTATAGATACATTTAAAATTAAGAAACAAACAAAACAAGCGGCAAGAACTAGCAAACTAAAATGTTAGCGCCACTCTGTTCAGTCTAAGACTAAGTGGACAGGAGCATAGCAAGTCGATTATGTAAATATCTTAATAGAAAAATATATAGTGTAGCGCAACACTCATAAATCCTAAAAAAACATTACATATATCATCTCTAAAAAAATGAATATTAAAATTATAAATCATATAAAAGGGTATCAAAGTCCAGTATCAATAATGTAACGAAAGTCCAGTGTCTATAATTGATGAAAAATGACACCCAAGTATCTTCAATATAAATTCATACTTTGTGCACATCAATCACCAGGTGAAAGACCTCCTCACCTCAAAGAAAAAAAAAAAAAAAAACACGCATATGCTTTGTATTATTCAAAGCTTTGATTCCATAGAGACAAGCTCCCTAATCCTCCTCAGTCTGCTCAGGATGGCCGCCGCCTCCGATTCCTCTGAAGTGCTCACACATCCACATATGATTCATAAAAAAATATAAGGCAAACACAGCGTTCTCTGCTCAACACATTTATTTGTTCCCCCATACAGCAAATGCACTTACTAAAAACAAGCTTTCACAGAGCTAAAATGCATCAGTCACCTCACAACCTTGGCAGGAGAGTGACGTGACGTCACAGGCTCGGCGCCTCCATCCTAGACGCATTGCACCCCGTGCTTGTGCTTCTTCAGCGTTCTCTGCTCAACACATTTATTTGTTCCCCCATACAGCAAATGCACTTATTAAAAACAAGCTTTCACAGAGCTAAAATGCATCAGTCACCTCACAACCTTGGCAGGAGAGTGACATGACGTCACAGGCTCGGCGCCTCCATCCTAGACGCATTGCGCCCCGTGCTTGTGCTTCTTCAGTCTGACTAGGAGGGAGAAGGGGAGCCCATGGCGTCATGCCACTCTCCTGCCGAGGTGGTGAATCGGCTGGTGACATACATTTTAGAGCTTTGAAAGCTTGTTTTTAGTAAGTGCATTTGCTGTGTGGGGGAACAAATAAACGTGTTAAGCAGATATGCACTATGTTTGTGCCTTATATATTTTTTGAATCGTATGTGGATGTGTGAGCACTTCAGAGGAGGTGGCCACCCTGAGCAGACTGAGGAAGATTAAGGAGCTGGTCTCTGTGGAATCAAAGCATTGGGGAATAGAGAGTATATGTATTTTTTTTTTATTCCTTTGAGGTGAGCAGGTCCTTCACTTGGTGATGGATGTGCACAGAAATTTGAATTTATATTGAAGACACTTGGGTGTTATTTTTCATCAATTATAGACACTGGACTTTCGTTACATTATTGGTACCGGACGTTGTTGTTGATACACTTTTATATGATTTATAATTTAAATATTCATTTTTTTAGAGGCGATATATGTATTGATTTTTAGATTTTATGAGCGTTGCGCTACACTATATATTTTTGTATTACGTTATTCATATTGGTGGGTTGAAATCACCATTTTAGGGTCTTAGAAGGCAACACGCACTATTGGTATTTTAAAGTTAAAAGTTTATTTGTGGTAGTCATTCGTTGCACTGATTGTTTTTGGTTCACTTGATTATGTAAATATGACTTACCACCAAACCTTCAGATCTGCACCATACACGGCTGCATTTGGACTGCCTGTAGTGGCAAATTCCCTAGCATTTAAAGTAGACCCCTGGACCAGGCGAGTACAAGAGAAAGGGAACTGAATGATGGCCAAACCCAGAAATA
The DNA here is from genome assembly GCF_042186555.1 of Aquarana catesbeiana. NCBI lineage: Eukaryota > Metazoa > Chordata > Amphibia > Anura > Ranidae > Aquarana > Aquarana catesbeiana. The sequence continues at coordinate 660,122,144 of NC_133325.1, read as the reverse complement.
CACATTACAGGACAGAAGACTTATTTGTAAAATGGTGGCTTACAAGTGTGAGATTTACAAATGGGGCTCTGTTTAGTTCTCCCCACTTAGGCCCAGTGAGTGGGTTCCCCTTAAAGTTGAGGACTGATTTGTATTTTTTCCATTCCTGGCTACAGCAAATGTCAGTTCTGCTGTTACCTGAATGAAGGTGCTGGTATGCAGGGGCATCATCTCCAATAAATGTCCTTTTCTTCGTGACATCTCGCTGGACACGGCGAGAATTGTACCTTCTCTTCCTGTTCAAAAATTGAAGAGGCCCATTAAAATCAAGACTACCCACTATTTTTAGTAGATCTCTTAACAAAATGCCTGAAAACCATTTAAAATATATGCTATATGACCAGAACTGTTAATCTGCATTTTTTTTGTATACGAGTTTGACTAGTGAATTGAAACAGAATAAATTTACCAGGAGTTGCTAAGGATTCCTTTCATGCCACCATAGTTTGGATTTCCGTACTTCATGTAGTACTGACTTTTCCGTGCCGCTCCAAGTTCTTTCTTGTCATCTAGTAAACCATAAACATACTTTATAACAAAATTTAGTAAGGGAGTGTTCACACTTATGCAGAGATTGGCTTTTTCTGCACTAGAAAAATGCCAGTCTCTGCAACTGTTTTTTGTGAGTCCTGATCACAATGGAACGTATGCTACAACTGTGTGGAAAAATGCAACATGTTCTTTTTCTGCACTACACCTCTCCACAGCACCTTGCTTTTCTACGCACCTCAGCTGTAAGTGAAACAGTGTCTTGCACAACACAAGACATCACCCCCTAAAGCCAGTCCAGCACAGAAAAATAGAATGGCTTCCTGTTAGAGCGGCACAATTCTAGAAAAAATGAGAATCACAATTTTTTTGCTTAGAATAAAGATCACGATTCTCGGCGTAACATCTTTCACATTATACAAAAAATTGGGCTAACTTTACCGTTTAGTTTTCTTTTTTAAATCACTGAAGTGTATTTTCCCACAAAGAACTGCGTTTGAAAGACCGCAGCGCAAATACAGTGTGACATAAAATATTGCAACGACCGCCATTTTATTTTCTAGAGTCTCTGCTAGAAAAAAAATTATATAATGTTTGGAGGGCAAGTAATTTTCTAGCAGAAAATACGGATTTTAACTTTTAAAGACAAAGTGTCAGAAAAAGGCTTAGTCTTTAAAGCGGAGTTCCGCCTTCCCCTCAAAAAATTTAAAGTCAACAGCTACACATAGTGTAGCTGCTGACCTTCAATATTAAAACACTTACCCGTCCTGGAGTCCAGCAATGGCACCGCAGCCGATGTTTCCATCAGCTGTCGGGTGCTGCCGCCGCCATTGCCGGTAAGGGAACCCAGGAGGCAAGCCTTACGGCCTCATGGCTGGGTCCCTACTGCACATGCACGCTGCGTTCTCCTACCGGCCTGACAGCAGGGGGAAGGAGGCCAGACTTCTGACGTACCTCGCCGCGGCGAGGTCCAACGGAAGTGGGGACAGGGTACCTGTCAAAAACAGGTACCCGCTCTCCCTCCTCCTGAAAGGTGCTAAATGTGGCACCAGAGGGGGGAAAGGAAACAGATAAGCGGAAATTCCACTTTTGGGTGGAACTCCGCTTTAAAGGGTCTGTCAACCCACAAGATTTAGGTTATATAATGTTCTCTGTCTTCTAATGCTATGTCCCCCTGTGTGTGTGCTGTATTAAAAAAAAGCAGTATATACCTTATCTGTGAGCGCTGATCAGCGGTCATGTGACGCGCTGCATGCCCCCCCGTCTCACAGGTACAGCGGGAGGGGCCGATATTCCCGCTGACATGTGTCAGGAAGGGAGCAGGAGGCGAGAGGCGGAGATGCGCACGTCACGTGGCCGCTGATCAGCGCATACAGATAAGGTATATATGGCGTTTTTTTTTTTTTTATATACAGCACACACACGGGGGGGGGGGGCATATCCTTATAAGACAGTAGATCATATACAGTAAATGTTATTATCTCAGCGATGAGCAATGTTGATAAACATTTGCCTGACAGCTGTGAGCGAGCAGAGAAGGGCTCTGCACTTGTTACATGAATGAATTGTGGAAATGCCGGATTAAGATCATGAGGAGGGTTGAATCGAGATCGAAATTTTTTGACGACTAATCGTGCAGCCAATGTGATCCAGACCCTAGCTATATATACACAGAGGTCCCTTGGCGTGGACACTGCGGCTTACACACATATATATATATAAAATATGTGCAAACAAAACCCTGTTTTTAAAGCAAATTGTTAGACACAGCCAATGTGGTTGTTTTGCAAGCTGGCAAGTGTGCTGAGAAACCTTTTGTTTGTGATGTGCTTTGCTCTTCCATGCGCACCTTACTGCAAAGGCCAGTTATAGATTGAGGTGGTTGTCACTTTTTTGTAAAGTTGGTTAAATTGGGTGTAGGGATGCACTAGATGTGTTTGCTGCCATTGTGCTTTTGCTGGGTGTTAAGTGCGTCACTGTGCCTTTGAGGAGTGTGCTCCCTCCAGGCACACCTGCCCTTAATCTATCCATACTTATATGTGCTCTTAATATGGAGGCTCTGGAAATTCAGAGGTCCCTTGGCGTGGGCACTGCAGCTTACACATATATTTGCAAATGTGAGCAAACAAAACCCTTGTTTGTTCTGCATAAGGCAACCTGACCCTCCACTTCTATATTGTAAAATCAACATTTTTGTCATTCATTAACCGCTTGCCGACCGTATAACTTATAAATACGGCAGCAAAACGACTCTGCTGCGCAGGATCATGTACCTAGTACGTGATCCTGCACTTTAGGGTATGGGGCATGCTGAAAATACACAGTAGAAGATGATCTGCGGGTACCGCAGACTCAATGTCTGCCGACACCTGATGATCATTCAGCACAGATACAGAACGGCGATCTGCCTACGTAAACAAGGCAGATCTCTGTTCTGTCAGTAGAAAAGGCATTGATACTGTGACCCTGCAAAGCAGGAACATGGATCAATGCCATCCCCTAGTAAAAGCACCACCCACACAGTACATAAGCACTGGCTAGGCACACAGTTAACCCTTTGATTGCCCCTGATGTTAACTCCTTCTCAGCTAGTGTCATTAGTACAGGGAGAGTGCAAAGTGTCAAAAGTGTCAGTGTTCAATTTGTCCGCCGCATTAGCACAGTCCTGCTATAAATCCTGCTATAAATCACTGATCGCCGCCATTGCTAGTAAATAAATAAAAAATATATTTCCATAAATCTATCCTACAGTTTGTAGACGCTATAACTTTTGCGCAAACCAAACAATATCCGCTTATTGGGATTGGTGATCCAAAACCACAAAAAGAAAGCTCCATTTGTAGGGAGAAAAAAAAAAAAAAAAGGACACAAATTGTGTCGCATGACCACGCAAATGTCAGTTACAGTAACGCAGTGCCTTATCGCAAAAAATGGCCTGGTCATGAAGGGTGGTAAATCTTCTGGAGGTCAAGTGATTAACTTAATGCTCGTTCTGGGTTTGTGTTCTAAAAATATTACAGCCAAAGCTAGCCATTTTCTGAAGGAGACTAGCAATGGTAGCCTCAGTTTTCCCTTATGACAGATGTAGTTTGTCAGCTTCTGGCTCTTTAAAAGTGCAACAGCATCTATCCACGCTGAATTAGGACTTACCCTACGATTTTTGGACAGACATCTCATATTGTCAGCTTGATACAGCCAATAAGATTAAAGCCGTCCATACGGTTCAAATCTTTGCTGGTTCAGCAGAGACTGACCGAGATTTGAACTATGTATGGGCAGGTTGAATGTATACAAGTTGATCAATCAACTTGGGCACAACCAGCCTGTTGGATTTTACATGCGATTATTGCTAGCGATTATAGCCACTAGACATAATCACTGAACACAATGGCTCCGCAGGAGGGAAGGGAATCTAGCTATTTTCTTTCCAGTAAACACGAAAATCGCTCAATCTATGGCCGGCTTAACCACTTAAGGACCAGCCTCGTTTTGGATTTTAGGTGTTTACATGTTTAAAACAGGTTTTTTTGCTAGAAAATTATTTAGAACCCCCAAACATTATATATTGTTTTTTTTCTAACACTCTAGAGAATAAAATGGCGGTCATTGCAATACTTTTTTTGCGCAGCGGTCTTATAAGTGCACTTTTTTTGTAAAAAAATTAACTTTTTGAATAAAAAAATAAGACAACAGTAAAGTTAGCCCAATTTTTTTTTTATATTATGAAATATAATGTTACGCCAACTAAATTGATACCCAACATGTCACGCTTCAAATTTGTGCCCGCTTGTGGAATGGCGTCAAGCTTTTACCCTTAAAAATCTCCATAGGCGACGTTTAAAAAATTCAACAGGTTGCATGTTTTGCGCTACAGAGGTGGTCTAGGGCTAGAATTATTGCTCTCGCTCTACCGGTCGCGGCGATACCTCACATGTGTGGTTTGACCACCGTTTTCATATGCGGGCGCTACTCACGTATGCGTTCGCTTCCGTGCGCGAGCTCGTCGGGACGGGAAGCTTTAAAAATTTTTTTTTTTTTAATCTTCTTATTAATTTTACTTTATTATATTTATTTTTGCACTGTTTTTTTTTTTTAAAAATTTGGATCACTTTTATTCCTATTACAAGGAATGTAAACATCCCTTGTAATAGAAAAAAGCATGACAGGTCCTCTTAAATATGAGATCTGGGGTCAAAAAGTCCTCAGATCTCATATTTGGACTAAAATGCAAAAAAAAAAAAAAAAAAATGTCGTTTGAAAAAATGACAAAAAAAAATATGCCTTTAAGACATATGGGCGGAGCTGATGTCATAACGTCACTTCCGCCCTCCTATGGTATGGAGACGGGTGGCGGCCATCTTAGCCTCACTCGTCTCCATACCTCTGCAGTGAGAGGTCCCGATCTCCTCCGCCGCTACCGACGGCTCCGGTAAGCGGCGGAGGGCGCGGGAGAGGGGGGGCACCTCTCCCGTCGCCGATAACGGTGATCTCGCGGCGCACCCGCCGCAGAGATCACCATTATCGTACACAGAACCGGCTCTGCCGTTACCGAGATATCCATCTTCAAAGTGCCGACGTATATGTACAGGAGCTTAGCTTCCATTTGTCTATAAGTATAGAATAGGATTAAGATTTAGGCATGAGAATCTGTAGAGGTCGTTATGCACCACCCTGAGGTATTTCAAATGGTCTGTGATTTATAATGGGGAGAGACGAACATGGTCACATGGAAGGTGGAGGTGGGCCAATTGGGAAGGCAGAGGATTTGTCCCAGCTTACCTGAAGCCCCAATAGGCTACCAAAGTAATCAAGGACTTGCAACAATGCTTGTAAAGAAAACGGTGAACCATCAAAATAAATTAGATTTGCATATAAAAAGGAGATTTTCTCTTCCAGAAGGCCTGAGCAGGTGCCCCATATAGATGAGTATTGTTGATTGAACAAAGGCAATGGCTCTATGACCAATGCAAAATATAGGAGAGAAGGGGGGCAGCCTTGCCGAGTTCCCCTCTGGAGCAGAAAAAAGGCAGACACGTGTCCCTTCGTGTGAACTCTGGCCTGAGGCATCGGGTATAGGAGCTGAACCCACTGGAGGAACCGAGAGCCAAAAGCGAAAGCAGGACTTCGCTACCCAAAGAAATCCCAGCGAAGTGTGTCAAATGCTTTCAACACATCTAACGATATAACCAAGGCACTATGAATGAAAGAATAAGCTTGATAAATATGCAAATACAAACGTCTAATATTGTCATTGGTCCCTTTGCCTGGCAAAAATCCAGACTAATCGGGATGATTGAGAGTCAGAATAACCTCGGCCAACGGCAGGACCTTAGCCAGAATTCTGACATCGCTATTAAATAAGTAGATAGAACGATATGAGGATCAGTTATGCACGTCCTTGCCTGGCTTTCAGATTAATATAAGGGCCTCAGTCATGAAGCCAGATAGGGCACCAGTGTCAAAAGCTGTGGAGGAGAATTCATGCAAAAGGAGGGAGAGATAGTCTAATTTTGTACCATTCCGCTGGTAACCCATCCAGGCCAGGGGTCTTATTAGGAGGATGGGAACCAATAGCTGTGGAGATCTCATCTGGTGTAATAGGACCAGCCAGCATCTGTCCTTGGGCTGGGGTTACAGGGAGCAGAGGGGAGAAAAGGGAATTAACCATGGATTGGTCAAAAGGGGTATTATCTTCTTACAAAGGTTTGTGAAAGTGGGCAAAAGCAGCGTTGATTTGCAGAGGACTAGAAACCAATGATCCCACAGGGTCAATAACATCAGAGATGAAGGACTTGGTTGAGCCTAAAAGTGAAAGACAGGCCAAGGCTTTTCCATCTTTCTTACCACTATGTTCATCTTTCCAGGCAGATTGATACCCTGCGATTTCTGATGATCACTAGAAACAAGGGCAAAAAGACAAGGAGATAGCACTGCTTACCTTTGTAAGCAAATCTCATTTGCAACTGGTTTTCCTTGAACAATTTCATGGCGGGACGAAGATCATTTCTCATTAAAGACTCTTGTTCTGCCTCAGACAGAGTATCCATCTGCATAAAAAAATTAAAAAAAAAAAAAAAAGCGAAAATAAGCAAACAACGAAGACATATTACAGAATTTAAGTCTAATGGCTGTTCACCAACCATAATCAGACACCACAATACTGATTTGGCAAATCATTTGAGGATGTTCACACAATATGCAAAAAATTCCCCTTCAATTAATGGAATCGTATAGATGATTTTCTTTTCACGATTAGATTGAATCTTCACTCATTTCATTGCATGAACATTCTCAAATCCTTTAGTTAATTTAGCCTACTTGTATCAGGAACCATGTTCATGACTATCACAGAACCAATAAAGTGACAATAAAAACTACAAAACAAAAATCCTAAAATATAAATGCACAATATAAAATGATGTGAGGTTGCAGTGTGAAATGCAGGTGGTTTCTGTACTATAATAGAGTTTATTTCAGGTCAAAGATAAATCTACAACCCCATATCCAAAATACTGTGTAAAATCTACATAAAATCCGAATGCAACGATTTGCAAAATCGTACCCCATATTTATTAATCATACACAATAGAAAACATATCAAATGTTTAAACTGAGCAAATTTTAAAGAGGTTGTAACCCTAAAAAAAAAAAAAAAAAAAAAAGGATCCTGAACCAAAGCATTAAACACAGCATAGTGCTTGTGCTGTCTCATTTACCCCTCTCTATGTTCTAAAAAAAAAAAACCTGGTTGATCCTGCCTGGTCCTGTGTCTCCCTGTCTAATGACCATGGTAATCATTGCTGCCGATTCCTAATTAATGTGGTTCGTTTACATGCCTCCGTCAGATGGCTTTTCTCCCTGTCAGTCAGCTCGGCAGTCTGCAACATAACTCCTGTAATCCACTGTGTCTCAGGATAATACAATGTGCAGTGGGTGTGTTTAACCACTTCCATACCGGGCCTATTCTGGCACTCTTCTCCTACATGTAAAAAATCATAATTTTTTTGCTAGAAAATTACTCAGAACCCCCAAGCATTATATATTTTATAAGCAGACACACTAGGGAATAAAATGGCGGTCGTTGCAACTTTTTATGTCACATGGTATTTGCGCAACAATTTTTCAAAAGCATTTTTTTTTTTTTTGGAAAAAAAAAAAAAGTTTCATGAATTAAAAAACAAAACATTAACGTTGGCCCAATTTTTTTGTGGAATGTGAAAGATGATGTTACGCTGAGTAAATAGACACCCAACATGTCACGCTTTAAAATTGCGCACACTCATGGAATGGTGCCAAACTTTGGTACTTAAAAAGCTCCATAGGCGACACTTTAAATTTTTTTTTTTTTACAGGTTTACCAGTTTAGAGTTAGAGGAAGTCTAGTGCTAAAATTGTTGCTCTAACGCGGCGATACCTCACATGAGTGTTTTGAATGGGGTTTACATATGTGGGTGGGACTTACGTGTGCGTTCGCTTCTGTACGCAAGCACACGGGGGGACAGGGGCGCTTACATTTTTTTTTTTTTAATTAATTTTCTTTATATTTTTTTTATTTTTACACTTTCTCTTTAAATTTTTTTTTCAGTTTTATTCCTATTACAAGGAATGTAGACATCCTTGTAATAGGAATGGTGCGTGACAGGTTCTCTTTATGCGAGCGACGTGGGGTCTATAAGACCCCACATCTCTCCTACAGGCTGGAGATCAATATAAAAAATGAATGATCCCATGCTTTCCCGCCCCGATCGCGGCTTTGTTTACAACCACGACCCGGATTTGATGTCATAAAGTCGCACTCAGGCCTCCGACGGTCATAGAGATGACTGGTGACCATCTGGTCACCGGAAATCTCTATGCTCGCCATCCAACGGCTGCAGATTCTTCCTCCGAGTCCCCGATGGATTGAGAGAGCCCGGAGAAGCACCGGAGGGCAGCGGGAGATGTCCCCTCCAATCACCTGTAAGAAGATCAAGCAGCTGAACTGCCGCTATAATCATACTTACGGTGCACAGAATCGCCGGCTCTAAAAGATGATATCTGAATGACGCCTGCAGCTCACGTGCCCTCCCGCTGCTCTCATAATTAATCAATTGCTGCACCTGCAGGGCTCCAATACGGAAATTTGCAAAATCTGCATCCCTATTGGAAATATCTCACCAGGGATGCATGAAATCTGATTTGTATCTTAGTGCAGACTTCTGGGAAAATCAGTAAGCCAATCACACAAGCATGAAATAAGGTTTCTGGGGAGCGTTCTGTACACATTCTGTGTACAGAGTGCCTCCAGGTAGCCATATTGCATTTTACAGAACATTACAGAGCTGCAGATTGAAAAGGAATGCTCATTTTTAATAACATTCAATTAAAATAAGACTTGAGTTTCAATTGTACACGTCATTTATTTTTGGCTATTATTTCCCCCATGAAAGTGGAGTTACCATTCAAAGTTTGGAATTACAGTTGTACATCTACAAATAACCCACCTCCAACTCACATTTTTGTTTATAAACAAAATCTAAAATGGTTGACCATCACTGTACACTCATCTCTTACTGTGTTCAAGGTGTTTTTGTTGGTCTCCTCTGCATCACTAGGATTATCTTCATCCACTTCACCTTCTTCAGTTTCATCTCCAGAACTGTCATTGAATCGATCTAGAAGGAGCGCAGGAAAACATTCACAGACTGCTTGGTCCTACAGCAGTATCAAGAGTTTAAAGAGAATACCTTAGGTTGGCCATTTATGACACAAATTTTCTAACAATGTGATTGTCCAGAGCATTTATGGCTGGGCAGACTTTAGAGCAGGAGTTAACAAGGTAGGAGGTATTTCTGTAAACCAGATCTTTGGTCATGACAGTTAAAATCTCAGCAAGTTATTTAACCACCACCCGCCCTATAGTCGAAAGACGGCTCACATTGCTGGAAAGGCGTCTATGGACATCCTCCCGTGATCATGCTTCCCACGCGCCCCCTGTGGCGTGCGCACTGCATCGGCATGGATCTGTGATCGCTGTGTCCTTCAGATCACAGATTGGGGTAAAGAGCCAATCAGAGCTGATCATAGTGTAAACAGGAAGACACAGACGACATCTATACTGATAACCAGTGCAGCCCCAACAGTGCCCATCAATGAAGGAGAAAAATTACTTATTTGGAAATTTTTATAACTAAGAAACTTTATTCTTTCAAAATTTTCACCCTTTTTCATTTTTTTTTTCTTAACAAACAGTGGTGATTGAATACCAGCAAAAGCAAAAAAATTATAAAAAAAATTGTTTGGGTACAGTGCGTGACCACGCAATTGTCATTCAAAGTGTGGCAGCGCTGAAATATGAAAATGGCTTGGGCCAAGGCAATAGCCAAGTGGTTAAAGTGATTGTAAAATGAAAAAAAAAAAAAAAACACAAACATGTCATACTTACCTGCTTTGTGCAGTGGTTTTGCACAGTGCAGCCCCGATCCCCCTCTGGAACTCTTCTGGGCCCCTCCTTCCCCTTGCTGAGTGCTCCCATAGCAAGCTGCTTGCTAAGAGGGCACTTGTGCTTGCTCGTTCCCGAGCCAGCTCACTGTATCCATAAGACAGAGCATGGCTCAGCCCTGCCGCACGCTCCCACCTCACTGGCTGTGATTGACAGCAGTGGGAGCTAATAGCTCCTGCATCTCAGCCAATCAGGAGGAAGAGACCTGGGAAAGCCTCGGCTCTCGTGCACATCACGGGGGAGGGGGGGGTGTCAGTTGCACAAAAATACTTGTAAGAATCAATAAGGCTACTTTCACACTGGGGTGGCGTTAGTTGTAAAGCGACGCTAGCTTTAGCGGCGCTTTACCGTTTTATCTGCGCTTTTCAGTCGCTAGCACGGCGCTTTTAACCCCCGCTAGCGGCCGAAAAGGGGTTAAAACCGCCTGCAAACACCGCTGCCGAAGCGCTTTGATAGAGCTGGCCATTGATCTCAATGACAGAGCATTTTAGGAGTGGTGTATTCATCACTCCGGCAACACCCTCGGGCTCTCACACTAGGGCTGCAGGCCGTTTTTCTGGAGCTTTACCAGCGCTATTTTTAGCCCAAAAGCACCTGAAAAATGCTCCAGTGTGAAAGTGGCCTTAGAGAGCCATCCACGCTGGGAATGACCAATTGTGAAGTTTAAAGGGTCAAGCCACACCAAGCTGATGTTTCACCTTTCTCAAGTTTTTGGGAAATGTTAATGCCCAACTCCATGTTTACTGTAGTTTGTTTAGGCCAAGCTATCAGCACTGTATAAACTATATGTAGCATCAGCTACATACAGCTTTGTATTCTGTCAGCAATAGTGGGACTGTTTGCTGCCGCAACAAAACAAAGTCGAAATGACTCAATCAATGAATACAAGGCTTCCTCTGATTGGCTGAGAAACAGATCTTGATGCCACCTCTAGGTTGTCTTGACTACTATCCACATATCTAAAGGCCTAGACCAGGGGTAAGCAACCTTGGCCCTGCAACTGTGGTAAAAACTACAAATACCATCAAGCCTCTACCTCTGGGAGACATGTCTTTGGCTGTCAGCCTTGCAATGCATCATGGGACTTTTAGCTCCACAACAGCTGGCATGTCAACTTTGCTCCTGCACTAGAAACTTGGTCATGAAATCTATGGTGAGAGTTCAGCTGATCATCTCCTGCAGAGAGCAAATTCCAAAAGCTTGGAATCTAGGTCTCCCTATAGGTGGCCAATGTTTCTGCAGCAATATTTTCTTCCAGAAAGAAATTTGGCTTGTTACACTCTATCCATCCCAGATAATTTAGCATTATGTTCACATTTGATTTAGATTAATATTAAGAAGTGGTATACCATAAAGAAAAAAACAAACAAAAAAAAAAAAAAAAAAAAAAAAAAAAACACTATACCCAGTTTTTGAGGACTTGAAGTAGGCTGGTTACCTGCTTTGGATTTTGTGGAGGTGCTTTCTTCATCTTTTTTATCCTTTGTATCTACTGGCATAGTGGTCAGATTTAGCAGTGCACGAGCTGCAGTCACTTCATCAAGCCAGACCACATTACCTACAAAAAAAATATTTTCTCAAAATGAATAAATTTGCGACAACAGTAAGCTTACACTACAGAGTTTGAGCGCAGTAAAAAATAAAGGATAAGTTCACTTTTACAAAGTGCGTTGGCCGGTGCATTTGTAACATGTAAGGCAGGCCATACACAGTGCAAATACCTTTCCTTCAACCATGGGTTCCAGGAAAGACATTCACACAATTCTCCCACGAACACAGACAGTGTTGACAGGGGAATCAGCAATCGTCTTCTCTCGCTGAGGAAGGGCGGGGGAAGCCATCCCCACCGGGAGAAGACCACGATTATTGCTAGCAGCTGCTAGCGATAATCGCAAGAGAATCCAGCAGGCTGGTTGTACCCAAGTTGATCAATAGACCAACGTGGTACATTCCATTAACTGTTCGAACCTTGGCCGGTTCCTGCTGAACACACCAAGATGCGAACAGTGTATGGCCGGCCTTACACCCCGAATATAGGTGTAACATGTCACAAAAGATGAACTTATGCTTTAAAGCAGTCTGCCTGAAACGGTTACAAAGCTTTGCTATACATTTATCACGTGTCACCATTCGCAGTAAACACAAGTGAAAATCACTAATCCACCCCTAAAAATTCCTATATATTTTAACTGCATTTGGCTTAAAATCAATAGTGAATTGAAAGGGTTTTCTTTGTGGTTAAAACTTCATAGTCTCATAGCCTGTTTTGACTTGGCCGGCATATGCCGTTCCAAGTCATTTGCATCTGGTAAGTCCCTTATGACCCTAGGTGGTGGCTTCTTCACTTCTTTTTCTTATTTACACTGTTGGTGGACTTCAACTTGCTGGCTCCCAGTGGCGCCAATCCATCTTTTTTGGACTTTATATTTTGTAATTTGTTATCACTCTTCACATGCCTTGTCACTTGTTTTGATTTATATATGCTTTTCAGTATATGGTATAGTGTATACACAGTATATCATTCTTAACATGTATTGATATGGGATAATTTTCTTCATACATTGGTTTACACCTTTTGTATATTACATAGGTGATATTGGGTTCTTCATATCACATGTAACTGAATGTTTTTTTTTATTTATGTTTGATCTGAGATATGTCACTATGAATTCTTTAAATTTATAGCGCCACATTTTTTTTTACACTTCTAGGTGCAGCCATTGCCCGACACCCGCAGAATGGCTTCTGCTGTGAGAAATCACAGCAGAATCACTATATATAATTTTGCACAGAACCACCCTGTAGCAGTATATGTGCCATGGGGCGGTCGGGCAGTGGTTATTCAGCCCTTTTATCCATGCCTGCTGAAGTGAGGGAATCACTTGTGGGATTTCTCTTGGAACGGATGTGGAAGTTATAGGGTTTAGAGCGTCCGGAATACAGGAACCACTAAAACCTAGGCATTAACCACGTTCGTTGGCTGTTTCTCTGTAGCAGAAGATGGTGGGAACTGTAGTGACCATGTCACGGACGTTTTCGGCAGATCTGGAGGGCAGAACTGCGTCAGCCAAAAGGCTTTACAACTGCATCACCATCCTTAACTTACAGACTGGAAAATTTTCCCCCCTTAAATGACCAGGCCATTTTTTTGCGATACGGCACTGCGTCGCTTTAACTGACATTCACCCGGTCGTGCGACACTGTACCCAAACAAAATTGATGTCCTTTTTTCCCCCACAAATAGAGCTTTCTTTTGGTGGTACATATACAGCGGTCAGAGCTAAAGATATACACTGATTACTGTATAAATGTTACTGGCAGGGAAGGGGTTAACACTAGGGGGCGATCAAGGGGTTAAGTGTACTCCCTGGGAGGCGTTTCTAATGCTTCGTACACAGGATCTGATGTTGCGCAGACAAAACGCCAGACTTTTGTCCGAAGGGCGTTGGCCATGAACTTGTCTTGCATACAAACGGCACACAGTTGTCGGCCAACAAACACGAACGTAGTGACGTACTATGTGGCTTTTCAGCTCTTTAGCGCCACCCTTTGGGCACCTTCTGCTAATGTCGTGTTTGGGGAGCATTGATTCCGAGCATGCCTGTTTGTACTTTGGACTTTAGTCTGACGGACTTGTGTACACACGATCGGAAAATCTAACAGACCGCTGTCCGTGGAAAATTTATAAGCCTGCCATCCAACATTTGTCTGTGGAAAATCCGACAACAATCGTCCGATGGAGTGTATGGTCTGTCACCACACAATACCCAGTGGAAAATCTGATCGTGTGTACGAGGCTTAACTGTATGGGGGCTGGGCTGACTGGAGGAGAGAGATGGCTGTTCCTAATTACAAGGAACAGCAGATCTGTCTCTAACTCCCCTGTCAGAACGGGGATCTGTCTGTTTACATTGACAGATCCCTGCTCTGGCTGTCGTTCCCGCACTCGCGGGTGGCCGGCACGCACACCTGCTATGGCTCCTTAAAGTAGCCGACGTACACCTATGGCGATTTTCGGGTACGTGCCGACCAGTGTTACTTTTAGTCTTAGGACTAAAATGGCATTTTAATTTTAGTCCCATTTTAGTCTTCTGCAATTGTTTTAGTCGTATTTAGTCAACTAAATCTCCAGTACATTTCAGTAATTGCAATTTAGTTTTAGTCATAGTCTTTTGACTAAAATGGCATTTTAGTTTTAGTCTCATTTTAGTCTTTTGACTAAAATGGCTTTTAGTTTTAGTCATCTCAATTATTTTAGTTTTAGTCGTACTTTAGTCGACTAAAATAGTATTCATTTAGTCGACTAAAATGTTTTAGTCAACTTAAAGCGGAGTTCCACCCTTAAGTGGAACTTCCGCTCATCGGATTCCTCCCCCCTCCGGTGCCTCAATTGGCACCTTTCAGGGGTAGGGGGTGCAGATACCTGTATAATACAGGTATCTGCACCCACTTCCGGGAATAGCTAGCCGCAGCTAGCCGCAACTGTCCGCCTACCCCCGTTGTGTTCTGGGAAATACACGGTGCCCGCAACACAACGGGAACCAGTGTAGACGCACAGCGCGACTCACGCATGCGCAGTAGGGAACCGGGCAGTGAAGCCGCAGCGCTTCACTTCCTGATTTCCTGACCGAGGATGGCAGTGGGAGCAGCCGAGAGACGAGCGATCGATCGGCTGCCAACATCGCTGGACCCTGAGACAGGCAAGTGTCCATTTATTAAAAGTCAGCATCTGCAATATTTGTAGCTGCTGGCTTTTCATATTTTTTGTTTAAGTGGACCTCCTCTTTAATTAACACTGGTGCCGACCTGGCGACCTGCGGCTGGTCAGCAAGTGGTTAAACTACGTCTGAAGGACAAATGTAAAATGTAACAATTACCTATGGTGCCAAAAGAATTGAGGCAAGTAAAAATGGAGTTTAGCACAATACAGTGAATAAGGCCTCTTTCACACGGACTGTCCGTTCAGGTCCTCCTGTCAGTTTTTTTAGGCGGACCTGAACGGACACTCCATGGAGGTCTATGGAGCGTCAGATGTCAGCGGTGACATGTCCGCTAACATCCGACCCGAAAAAGTGTAACAGAGGAAAAACCTACTTTTCCATCCGTTTTCGGATCGGATGACGACGGACTCTATGGTCCGTCATCACCCGATCCCCCATAGGGGAGAGCGGCGCTCTGACAGGTCCGTCGCTGCACACCTGTTATCTTCCTGCTCAGCGGGGATCGGCGGAGCGATCCCCGCTGAGCAAGCGGATGTTCAGGGGGCGGATCATCACTGATCCGCCCCATGTGAAAGAGCCCTAACTCCCCATTTCTGTGCCTATGTATCCATTTGCACGCTAAGCACTGCACTTTTTCCAGAGCCAGGAACCGGTCTATAGTACAGGAAACTGTATCCATTTAGCTGGATCTGTTAGGGTCCAGGCTTCACCCATCATGGTGGGCAGGGGTCTTTAGGATATGGAAACCATAGGAATGGACCTTAGCCCTGCACCTATATAGCACTCTGCAACTAACTACACTCGTTGCAACAATGTGTTATGGTGAGCACCCAATGCAAGATTCAGTGCCTGGTGGATCCGGACACAGTCCCAAACGTGTACACCAATAATTATTCATCTGGAAACTGTTAAGTAGCCATGGGCAATAAGCAAATGGGTGAAACCTCGTGAGCTGCCAAAACTATAAGCTACTGTGGACTAAAAACTGAAAAAAGCTGCCTGCACTTCCCACACTTCCCCACAATGTGAAAGAAATATATATGTATATATAATGTGCCGCACTACACCTAACCACCAATCAATACGACCTATGCTGTAGAGCAATCTAAATATATCTAGATTGCTTTACAGCATAGGTCATATTGATTGGTGGTTAGGAGTAGGGCGGCACATTATATATACATATACATGGGCAATAAGCAGTCAAGTCTTGATAGAGCTGTGCTGAACTAAAACCGAATGGTTAAAAAAAATAAAAAAGGAAAATAAATTCTTCAGAGAAGAGGTTCATCACCTAGAAAACTAGCAAAAAAGTTGAAGTCCCAGAGTGGTGAGGTTATATGAGCGTGCCCTTAGGGGCAAAGTTTTTGTCAGTGTCCAATTACCGGACGGGAGACATCATATAACCCATGGTTTAGGAATAAAAGTACTGTGTCCTGCACTGTACAGTTAATAACTAATATTATGTTAACACCAAGCATGTTAAGCTTTGTCCCTCAGAAGCATAATTGGAAATGCTGAAGCTATGGAGTCAACACTTCCCGAGTCGCTAAGATGGTTTTTGACTCAAGGGAGGTAAACTTCTATAAGCCCTGCCCTACTCCTTAATCCACTATTTCTATACCACATTAACAGGAGTCTTTTAAACCAGCATGGGAAGCTAGGAGCTGGCATGGGCAAAAATAAAAAGATTGTGTAGAAAAGGGCATCATTTTACATAGACTTGTGTCTTTTTTCAACCTAACTATCTAGTATAACCAATTAAAACAAAAAAAAAAAAAAAAAAAAGCATACAATCCCATATACACGCACAATCTTTCACCCACAGTTGATCCAGAGGAAAGCAAAAAAAAAAAAAAAAAACAGCAAAGCATGATCCAATTTGCTACAGCAGGGGAAAAAATCCTTCCTGATCCCCCGAGAGGCAATTGGATATCCCCCGGAGCAACTTTACCTATAAATGTTAGTACTCAGTTATATTATGTACACCTAGGAAAGAATCCAGGCCTTTTTTTAAAGCAATATATGGAGCTGTCCAGAACCGCCTCTAGAGGGAGTCTATTCCACAGCTCTTACTGTGAAGAAACCTTTTCATATTTGGAGATGAAATATTTTTTCCGACGAGGGCAGGAGGCGGAGCCTAGCAGAGCAGACATGCATTGTTAGAGCTCCACACCGCTGAGGAGAGAAGAGAAGGACAAAGCGGAGCCTGCAGGCTCAAAAGGTATCCATTTGAACCTTTTTGCCCCAGGGAACAAACTGTGAAAGTTTGGGCAGGAAATATGGTACTGGGAGGAAACCGTGGCAGAAATAAAAATCACCTCACAAAGAGCTCACAGGCACTCACTGCAGCTGAAGCAGCTCCAGTCACCTCACAAGATACAGCATCAGGGCGCTCTCACAGACAGAAAATGTCACAGCAAGACTCTCCATTTGAGTCAGATACAGAACAAATCCTCTCACAAACTTCTCCACAAGCCTCCTCAGCATCCCCAGTAATATTATTACAATTTGAAAAGATGCTTCATAAGGCTTTAAAACAAACCTCAGACCAAATAACAAAAAGCCTAACCAAAGAAATAAGAGAGCTGGGAAACTGCACCGCAGCCTTAGAAATAAAAATGGATGAAATTGAAATTACAACCCAAGAAAATATAACAGAATTGGAACAATTAAAAGAAGAGAATTTAATACTTCAAACTAAGCTCGAAGATTACGAAAATAGAGCCAGACGTTCAAACTTGCGCATAAGGGGAATACCTGAAACTGTGACAGACCTGCAATCTACTATTACTGCTCTATTACAAGAACTAAAGCCAGATATCCCTATTGAACGTTTAGAACTGGACAGAGTACACAGAGCCCTCACAGCCAAAAAGAAAGATGGACCCCCACGTGATATAATCACAAAATTTCATTATTACAGAACGAAAGAACAAATACTAATTGCTGCAAGAGAAAAAAAGGAACTTAATTTTCAAGGACACAATTATCAAATTTTTGCTGACCTATCCCAACTTACTATTACTAAAAGACGATCCATGAAACCCCAACTAATGGAACTGCAACGCCACAACATTATGTATCAATGGGGCTTCCCCTTTTCAGTCAGATTTAACTACCAAGGTACAATTTACAGAAGCAGATCAGCAGATGAACTACAACAAACCCTTTTAAAATTAAATCTGACAGAACCCACAAGCAGCAACTCTCCCACACGCAGAAGAATGGTATCATCTTCACCTTCAGGCAGTACCCAGAAAATTTCAGAACAAAATGGGAATCATCATTCTCACAAAAGAGGCCGTTATGCCACATCATCCATGGACCAAGAAGATTCAATGGACTGACATCCTAATTCCTGATATCTCTTCATTTATTATACTAAGAGATGGTTCTCTATAAAAAAACCTATATTTATAACTGAATGTAACTGTATTCTGATAGTCACACACTGTGTGGGATCATGTTACATTCCAGTTATATTTCTTATTACTTCTGATTCATATAGCCTTAGAATATATAAGTGAAATAAGGAAATTCTTGTTCAGTTATATATCAGGTAATAACAATAGATTTATTACTTTTTAGGACAAATATGTTCAATAATCCAGAAGTAATGGAAGCTTTTTCTTTCTTTTCTTAAAACAAATATATTATTACCTAACTAGTTCCAAGAATTATGTTTATTCTAATCTGAAGCAATACAACCTCAATTTTATGAGTTAACATATCTAAACAGTTACATATGAATAAAATATGTAATTGTTTACTCTAAAAGGGTTAAAATCCCAAAATAATTCAAACTATCTTCATCAATACCAAAGTTATTAACAGTACCTTTCTAACTGAATTATTTAGCCTAGGGCAAGACTAACCATATACAACCACGCTGGAATAAATAATTTCAACAAAAACTATATTCTGCACTCCAATTAATGAAACATCATTTTGATGTCTTTTGACATAGCACTTCTCTCCTGTAAGCGGAAGATCCCTGTACCCCCATTAGCCCTCCTCATTCTCCCAACCATATTATGTGGGAGTGTGACGAAGGCACTTATTCCCCTGAGAGAGATATTTATTCTCTTTCACGGGTAAATTGTGATTACTTGCAAAAAATAATTTATACAATGTATCATCTAATCTCATATGTTTTTTGTTTACTCTTTACTCCAGAATTCACTGGTTTCTTTTCTATCTATTCATCTCTTCAGTCCACACAGGTTGATATGCGCAGTCAGCTCTGCATAACAAAAAGTAAGTCAAAACTATTTGATCTGTTGCCATGGCACCACTGAATATACTTTCCCTGAATGTTCAGGGAATAAATGTCCCTCAAAAAAGGACCAAAGCCTTCCGTACTTTCCATAACAAGAAGGCTCACATAGTATGCCTCCAAGAAACACACTTCACCAAAGATTCTACTCCAAAATATATTTCTCCTTTTTATCAACAAATTTACACGGCTTCTGCCTGTACCAAGCAAAGGGGAACTCTAATTGCATTTCACCGATCCACACCATTCACCTTATCATCAGAAATTAAAGACCCAGAAGGTAGATACCTGATACTCATGGGTTATATAATGGATACAGCAATCACGGTGATTTCCTACTACGCTCCTAACAAACAACCTACACCATTCCTCTCACATATATTACAAGTGATTAATACACACAAAATAGGAACAGTGATAATGTGTGGGGATTCGAACCAGGTCCTCCTCCCATTTCTAGATAAATCACCTTTTACACCATCCAAAATAACCTCTAGATTACCTTTTTCTCAACTTCTTTCCAAATACAATCTGGTAGATTCATGGAGAGAAAGTAACCCAATGAAAAAGAAATTCACTTATTTCTCGCACCCTCATCAAACCTTCACCAGAATAGATCATATTTTTCTAACAATAGGAATGATACCAGAAATTATTGCATCAGATATAATTCCGATTCCGTGGTCTGACCATAATGCAGTATACACTACTATAGCCTCAGCCATACCAAAAGCACATGACCCAACGTGGTACTTACCGGACATAATGCTCAAACACCCACTACATCAGATGGCCATTGAACAAGCTTTAAAGGAATACATATCAATTAATAATACAACAGACATCTCCCCAATAACACTGTGGGAAGCTCATAAACCTGTCTTGCGTGGTACAATACAAAGACAAATGGCACTATTTAAACGGGAACGCAAAAATCTAGCAAAAAAACTAGAACTCAATTTTAATGCAGCCTACATATCATTTCAAGATAATCCATCTCAGAGTACAAAATCTCATCTGGAAAAATCTAGATTGGAATACGATCTATTTCTCACTGAGTCAGTTGATAAATCCCTCAAACGCTCCAAACACAATTTCTACATGAATACAAACAAACCAGGTACATATTTGGCTCGGGCATTAAATTCAACTAACAAATCTTTCAAACCAATACGTTTGAAATTATCAAAAAATGTTTACACTTGTAATCCAGTTAAAATAGTCCATAAATTTCACTCACATCTCGCAACTTTATACAAGACAAACAATGAATTTAATCCTACAGAAGCTGAATCCTTCTTCTCAAAAATAACCTTACCTGAGTTATCTCAGAATCAAAAAAGCAGTTTGGATGAGCTTATAACTATAGATGAAGTTGCTAACGCCATAAAAGACCTAAAACTTAACAAAAGACCAGGCCCAGACGGCTACTCGGCTTTATACTATAAAACATTCTCAGAAATACTCTCTCCCATTCTCACTGAAACTTTTAACAAACTTCTAGATGGACATTCTTTTCGGCAAGAAACACTAATGGCAATTGTTTGTATGATCCCAAAACCCCTTTCTGATGATACTTCCTGTGTGAATTATCGGCCTCTCTGTTAAACCTCGATATTAAATTATTAGCAAAAATAATAGCAAAACGCCTCAATAGCATTATAGGAAAATTAATACATAGAGATCAAGTAGGCTTCATGCCAAATAGACAGGCAGGCGATAATAAACGCAGGGCAGTGTTATTGGCACATATTGCTAAAAAACGGAAAATCCCATTATGTTTTCTATCTCTCGATATTAAGAGGGCATTTGACACAGTATCCTGGCAATATATGCAATATTCATTACAAAAATGGGGTTTTGGACCCCACTTTTTAACATGGATCAAGGCATTATATAATAAACCCAAAGCCTATATAAAATATGCTGGATACAAATCTGAAGCCTTTAATATCGAAAGAGGTACCCGACAGGGTTGCCCATTATCTCCCTTATTATTTGCCCTTATACTCGAACCCATGGCCCAATACATCAGAACAAACCAAACT
Organism: Aquarana catesbeiana; assembly: GCF_042186555.1. Lineage (NCBI taxonomy): Eukaryota > Metazoa > Chordata > Amphibia > Anura > Ranidae > Aquarana > Aquarana catesbeiana. The sequence continues at coordinate 660,101,087 of NC_133325.1, read as the reverse complement.
ATAACTGGCATTGAAGTAGGAGGTATTACACACAAATTATGTATATTTGCAGACGATATATTACTTTTTCTATCATCACCACAGGTCTCTGGTCCTAACTTAATACCAGCTTTTGATGGATTTGCAGCCCTATCCGGCCTTATGATTAATCCTAAGAAATGCCTAGTGCTTAATATTTCACTCACAAACATGGAATTGATCCCGGCTAGGGCTGCACTCCCATTCACATGGGCAGAAAAATCAATCCCATATCTTGGAATTCATTTAACAGCATCTCATTCTGACTTATTCTCAACCAATTATCCTCCTGTATTAAGACAGATCACAAATCTAATAAAACAATGGTCGCAACTTCCTTTATCCTGGATAGGGAAGATTAATGCAATCAAAATGACTATTCTACCCAAATTGCTTTATCTATTCAGAGTCCTCCCTATTCCAATTCCTTCCTATTTTTTGAGAATAGTACAAAAAAGAGCAACTTCGTTTATATGGGGCTCTTCTAAACCACGTATACCTATACACACACTACATCTTCCCAAAAATAAAGGAGGCCTGGGATACCCTAATTTTACTAACTACTACAGAGCAGCACATTTGGCCAGTCTGTCCAAATACCATGCAAAACAGGAAATCCCATTATGGGTATTTATAGAGGCTTCAGAAAATGACCCTCTATTAATATCAAATTTATTATGGCTTGATCCTAAAGACCGCTTTAAAATTCATAATCCCATAACTAAACACTTCTTATCTCTCTGGGATAAACTAAAAGGCAAATATCAGTTACAATCTCCACACAATCCTCTCCTTTCTTTTATCAGAAATCCGGCCTTTTATCCGGCATGGATCTATCCAAATTCTTTTAAAGCTTGGACAACATCAGGCATTCAGACACTAAATGACTTCATAGCATCTAAATCATTCCTTTCATTCCCATCGCTTAGAGAAAAATATGATCTACCAAACTCTGAGATATTTAGATATCTCCAACTCAAAAATTTCTATACACCATTCCTAAAGGGGGATACACCATTATCCCAATTATCCATTTTTGAATCAATCTGTACAAAAGATCCATTTGCTAAAGGTACAATTTCATCACTTTATAATCAATTATATGGAGTAGCAAATCTTAATAGACCCTCTTACGTTCAGAGGTGGGAGGAGGACCTGGGACAAACTTTAGAAGACACGGACTGGTCTAACATATGGCTCACATCTAAGTCATCTTCACTCAACATCTTAGCACTGGAGACAAATTATAAAGTCCTAACTCGCTGGTACCTTGTACCTGCTAGAGTGGCAAAATATTCACCTAATACCTCAAATCTTTGTTTTCGAGGATGCCCAGAAATAGGCACATATTTACACATATGGTGGACATGCCCAGTAATCCAAACCTTCTGGAAGGAAGTCTTCGTGATTGCATCTAAAATATTTAAAAAAATAATACAACCAGATCCATATTTAACTTTACTTAATCTAAAACCGGAATGGTTAACACTCTCTCAATTCAAACTTATGATCCAACTAATAACTGCTGCAAAACAAACAGTGGCCAAGGCATGGAAATCTCCTACATTGGTACTAGCAGAAACAATTCACAGAATGAATAATACAATGTCCCATGCTAAGATGGTAGCCATCGATCAAAATCAAATTCCAAAATTTGAAAAACTTTGGCATCCTTGGATAAAACAACAGTTCCTGTCAAACTTCAATGACTCTGTCCTGTTGCCATGGTAACAGATTAAATGACTTACAGAGACACCCATTCTAAGGCTTCAAAGAGAACTAAAAAGAATAATAAACTGACGAGCGGGACAACCTTGTGGACCATACCTCTACCTTTCAACCCTTTTTCTTCTTTCTCTTTCCTTTTCTCCACCCTTACGATTAAAGCTCATTATCAGAATTTATTTGACCTATATACACTCTACTTGTAAACAATATGTATAGTAGGTATAAATCATTTAAATACCTACAAAAGTAACTAAGGAAATGATATATATCTTTAATTTTGGTTTACGTGAACCCAATGTTTAATATTTGATATTTACCTATATAAACCCTACTGTAAAACAATGAGCTTACTTTATAGATCCTTGTAAACTTACTTTATGTATATTTATAACATTGTATACTCAATAAACTTCTTTTGACAAGGAAATATTTTTTCCTCTAGACATGCCCACTTGTCCTCTGTGCATGTAAACCCTCACATATACCCAGTGAAGTGAACAGCCTCAGATGTTACAAAGGGATGAAACAAATCTCCCTACATAAGTTTTACATATATATCTGCTGTCTTCAGCTTTATATATTCTTTAGAAAGTTCATATGTGTTATTTCTGTTCCTGTTCAGCACTGCAGTGAAGCCTGGGCATACAGCCAAGACAGCTGATTGGAGTCAAGGCACACACCCTCTCTCCTCAGAGACTTTCAGAATGGTTTGTTGACTAGTTCAAGGCTCTACTAATCTATTTATAGCACCCTCCCCAACACAAAACTCAGGCTGCTTTTATCTCAGCTGATGGAGAACTTGTCAGAAGTTATCAGGCTGATAATAACTGAGAACTAAGCAGGAGAAAGCTACAGGACATAGTGTTTTAAAGAGAGATAAGAAAACACTGCAGATATGTGCCCAGCTCAAATTTCATGAATCGGGTTTACATCCACTTTAAAGCGAATAACTCAACACCAAGCTCACTATATGGACCACTTATCTATTTGTAAATGTTGATCAGTTGCCGCCCACCCACCTTCAAATGACGGCTGGCAGTGCGGCTCTCGTTCTGGGGCGACGTCATGAGGGTGTCCCAGAACGGCGGCGCTCAGCGATCACGGCTTGTTGCTGGGACACGGCGCGACCCCGATCTCTGTAAAGACCCGCGTCTGCAGCTCTTCACAGAGTCGGTAACATGTAAACACTGAGTGTGTGGCGAGGAGAGCCGATTAGCAGCATCTCCACGCAGGGGGACATCTACACATGTGATCAGGGCACGGATCATCGGTGCCCTGATTACAATATAGTGCCAACAGTGTCACCAATCAGTGCCCACCAGTGCCAGCAAGTGCCCATCACTGCCACCCACCCACAGCGCCACCATCGGCACATCAGTGAAGGAGAAAAATTAGTTTGTCAGTAAATTTTGTAAAAGGTTCTTTTTTCAAATTTTTTGGTCTTTAAGTAAAAAGTAAAAAACCCAGCAGTGATTAAATACCACCAAAAGCTCAATTTGTGTGAAGAAAATGATAACAATTTCATCAGTGTACACTGTAGCATGACCGCGCAATTATCATTCAAAGTGCGACAGCGCTGAAAGCTGAAAAAATGGCCTGGGCAGGAAGGGGGTGCAAGTGCCCTGTAGGCAAGTGGTTAATCTTCTCAAGAGAGAATAAAATCAGTTCCTCTAATTTTTCCTCATAGCTGAGCCCCTCCATGCCTATCAGTTTGGTTGCCCTACTCTGCACTTTCTCCAGTTCCCCGATATCCTTTTTGAGAACTGGTGCCCAAAACTGAACTGCGTATATATTTCAGAGGTCTTACTAATGATTTGTACAGGGGCAAAATGATCTCTCTCTCTTGAGTCCATACCTCGCTTAATACAAGAAAGGACTTTTCTTGCTTTGGAAACCGCAGCTTGGTATTGCATGCTATTAAGATGATATACCAAAACCCCCAGATCCTTTTCACTATGGATTCCCCCAGTTTTACTCCCCCTAGTATGTATGATGCATGGATATTCTTAGCCCCCAAGTGCATAACTTTACATTTATCAATATTAAACCTCATTTGCCACACACAGTTGCCTAATTAAACAGCGCATTGAGGTCGGCTTGTAAGTTATATCCTGTAAGGACGTTATTCCACTGCATAGCTTGTTGTAACCTGCAAACACTGAAAGGGTACTTTTAATCCCAGACCCTATATAATTTATAAAGATATTAAAACGTAAGGGTCCCAACACTGAACCTTGGGGTACACCACTGATAACCTTAGACCATTCAGTGTAAGAATCATAACCACTACTCTCTGAATTTGTTTTTTTAGCCAGTTTTCCATTCATTAACAAACTGATCTTTTTAAGCCTGTAGATTTTACCTTACACATGAGCCGTGTGTGGGGGAACTGTGTCAAACGCTTTTGCAAAATCCAAGTATACTACGTCCACAGCCACCCCTCTGTCCAAGGTTTTACTCCTCATAAAAAGAAATCGGGTTTGACAACTGCTGTCTTTCATGAATCCATGCTGTCTGTTGCTTAAAATATTTTTTTCCAGCAAGAACTTGTCTATGTGGTCTTTTATTAAACTCTCCAGTATCTTCCCGATATAGAAGTTAAACTAACAGGTCTATAGTTACTTAGTAAAGACTTTGATCCCTTTTTAAAATATGGGCACCACATTGGCCCTACGCCAATCCAGTGGTACAATTCAGTCATTAACGAGTCCCTAAAAATTAGAAACAATGGCTTTGAAATGACAGAGCTCAATTCTTTTAGGATCCACGATTTTAAGATTAATTTGTGTTAATTTTAACCAGTATAGTAAAACAAAAGGTATAAAGTGTGACATTGTCTTACAGGAAGTATCATCCAACCATTCGATGTAGCCTGGCGGATACTGCTTAAAGAAAGTAAAGATGTCCTCTGTGCTCAGGTCATCCACACCCACGACATGTAGGGTTTCCAGGCGGACTTTTGGGAGTGCTGAAATATATTAGCCATTAAAAGTTATTCCTTACATCCCTTTAAAACCTATGGAAATGACAAATTAATCCATATTAGAATGAAACGTTATTCATGAAAAGCAATCTTCACTGTAACAAGAGCATCTTGTTACAAGCAGCCCTGGGGAATGCAAGGTGCTGAGCCCTGGCCTAGCAACAGGTATTCAAGGTGTTTGAATAGTAAAACAAGCCTTCCCAAAGGGATCATTTACATAGGATTAAATTACCTGAAGTCCTCCCATACAAGTGAATGCACATCATTGACATGAACAAAATGGTAACTCATCACTTAAAGACATCTAATCCCATTTGTACTACACAGACCAAAAGCTCAACCATAAAACACAAGATTTACAGGTAGTAAGAAACTAAATAAAACCAATAAAAGTAATAACATTGGGTGACTGAGCGAGACACCAATAAATGAACCTAGTGTTCTCTACAGGACATTTTTCAGCTGGTGAGATGAAAGATTAGCTGGTTGGTCAAAAACTAAAGCATGCCCTTTCCAAAGTTGTCCTGGGTTAAGGTCTTGATTTGATTCCCAGCTTTTGGATGGCAACGGATCACTCAAGGTAATGACTGAATAGACCCTGTGCAAAAAAAAAAAAAAACACAAAAAACGTATGGCTGTCACAGCAGCACTGTTGAAAAATTAAAAAAAAAATTTAAAAGAATTAAAAATCATATCTATTAAAGCGGAGTTCCAACCAAAAATGGAAATTCCACTTTTCGGAACCCTCCCCCCCTCTGGTGTCACATTTGGCACCTTTCACTGGGGAGGGGGGAGCAGATAACGGTCTAATCCAGATATTTGCTCCCACTTCCAGCAATGGATAGCCTCAGAAATCTACGCCATGTCTGGCGCCTCCTCCGTCCCCCCCCCCCTGTCTTCTGGGAGACAAACAGGTCCCAAAAGACAGCAGGGATCAATGGGATCGCGCATGCGCAGTAGGGAACCAGGCTGTGAAGCCGCAAGGCTTCACTTCCCGATTCCCTTACCGAAGATGGTGGCGCCTCCACCCGAGACACAGATTGGCTTCGGGTGCCGACATCGAGGGCTCCCTGGACAGGTAAGTGTCCATATTTTAAAAAACAAAAGAAAAAAACAAAAAAAAAACAAAACAAAAAAAAAACCAAACAAACCTCCGCTTTAAGCACCCAGTAAAGATGGTCTATGTAAAACAATGGAACCTCATGTGTCAGATTCTTGGTAGCTGACACCAATTGGATTTTTTTTTAACACATATTATAAAAACAGAAAGCAGAGATCTCTCATATTGATCAATAAAATATCCCTCTGAATATTTGATTATGTAGCATAGGAGAAAAATTATACAGATTTCGCTTCATATCCCATCCCTTAGCCAAAACAGGAAGTGAAAGACAATCCCACTAAAGTAGAGGTCAACAAGCTGTTGATCACAAGTAGGTGACAGGTAGACCGTGATCCTTCCTTGCCGACCCCTGGAACTTGGACATTTACTGGTTTCCTCCTACAGCTGCTGAAAGCCATCTCACCCTCTCCCCAGCATTAAAGCAGGTGCAGGAGGAAAGGGGATTGGTTGAAGTAAACGCCACCCCAACATTCCCTTCTATCCCTGTTCCTCCTCTTTCGTCTTCCCGGTGCCTCATTTGCTCCCCGTATAAACTGTGTTTACTATGTTTCAGTTTGTCAATGAACAGAAAGCCTCTCAGCATAGAGCACTTCCCATTCATTCACGGTCCAGTGCAGCTAAGGCTGCAGAGAAAGGGCTTGGGGAATATTTGTTCTCAGTCCCTTTCTCCATCTCAAAAGTGAGACATCAAGGGTCTGTTTAGATCCCCGATATTTCACCAAAGCCCCCCAAATGGGTCTCCTAAAAAAATAAAAATACCAACACCGTTCACTGCTCTACCAACTGACACCATCCACTTTTAAAGGTATGCCATGTTTATATTTTTACAGTGACATTTGATTATATTTTTCCAAGTTTTCCTTACTATTTAGTTAGGTCTTGCTAGTTAGTTAATTTCCTAAAGTTTAAGCTTTGCCTATAGTTATACTTTACATTTCTTTAGCCATCTGTTTAAACACCTAGATTTCTTTATTAAAGCAGACCTATACTAGAATTACCCAATGCTAAAAAGCATTCTTTTTAGGAGCAGAAATTCTTCAAGCTGATACTCTTGGAAGCTCAGCTCATTCCTGGAGTTCCTGCTCTGTTTACATTGGAGATTAGGGAGCTGCCAGGTCACTTCTGAGTAGGGGAGGATTACCATGATCAGGATTTCAGTAGTTCTGCTGTGAATTTTGAGAATTAAATACTCCACAATGCCTGCAGCTACAGAGATCAGCGGGGGTTTGTTTTAGCAAATGTACACCATCCAGTGTGAAAGCATCCATTGATATTAATGGGAAGAAGTTTTCAGGAGCTTTTTTTAGTGTGAAAGCGCCCGAAAAGAGCCTCAGTGTGAAAGGGGTCTAAAGCAACCTTGTTAAGTAAAAAATTATTTATGTTTTTGGTTTTTATTAAATGGTTTCTCTGTTTAACCTCTTACGAACCCTTAATTCCTCGAATCAGCCTTATTAACTATTTACTTCTTTGTTATAAACTATTATTAATTAAAACCTGTTTGCTTGTTCAAGAATATTTACATCTTTAACATTTACTTACACGTTTCTCATTGAAAAAAAGCGCGAACATAATTTTTTTTTTTAATTTGTAAAATAACTTTTCAATGATTTGTACGATTACTGACAGCTGAAGCGTAAACAAAAAAGTTGCAGTAGGTATCAGTAATTGGTATCGGGGAGTACAAAAAAAAAAAAAAAAAGGCCCCAATATAACGTAATAGTATTTTTATTTTTTTTTTTTTTTTAATTTCTTTACACATTACATTTTTTTAAATTTGATTGAAGCAAAGAGTATTAATGTCATTGCCATCTTATTTGATAACCTAATGTTCAAGGGTTGTAAATCTTAAAAATAAAGTTCTTCGGAATCGTTCAACTTCTAAATGTCAGATGAAAGCGATCTGGGGGCTGGGCAGCCACATGATCGGTTTCAAAGCCCCCAATAACAGACTTTTACCCCTGCCATGCTTGCACATCCGTGGGCCCGGCATGGCATGTGGCACCTGATAGAGGGGAGGAAGCCAGGTGGATATACGTCTGCTCTTCTCCCCTTCCTCCTGCGGACCCAGAAGCAATATGCAAAACAACTTCTGGGTCCCCCTTTCATTTTCTCCGGCCATACTGGCCAGGGAAAAATTGAATGCAGTGCAAAATGCACTCCATTAGATTCACTGGAGGGCACGTGGGACATCTGGGGCCTTTCAGACCCCAGATGTCTCATTAACGAGAACCTGTCAATAAATTTGCTGATTTTTTTGCCCTTTATGTGATGGCGATAGGAAAAAAACGTTAAGAAAAAAAACCTTACCACTCAAGGTGAACATCCGTTGTTGGCACACTCTCCTCTCCCCTGAAGCCTGCTGGTGGGGAGAACACATGACAGGACCGCTCTGAGAAGCTACGCAGTATATGCATCTTCCTTTTACAGGCTAGTTAGTATAGGCGTTAGAACGTAGATGCGAGCTGTCTTAAGCTTAGTTAGTTCTAGCATTGACTTCAACGCGGTTGTAAACCACTGGACTTTTTTTTTTTTTTTTTTTTATGTACACTGCAAGGTAAAGTAAAAATGTGCTAGTATGCATCGCAGGCTGGCACACTGTGTTAAACTTACCTGAAAAGGAAGCCCTTTGAGCGGCAAGATGACAGAGCTGCAGGCGCGTCCATCTTTACCAGTCTTGCATCTGGGTTCGCGGACTTCAGCTCTGTGACTGGCTGGAGCCGCAATGACATCACTCCAACGCACGCGAGCAGGAGCCACCCATTCACAGCACAGGGTCTGAAGTAACGGCCCGGTGGCAGTTCCTTCAGAGCGCATGTGCCAGTGATGTCACTGGATGCATGCAGAGTAAAAATCTCCTAAACGGTGCACGTTTAGGAGATATTTACACTACCTATAGGTAAGCCTTATTATAGGCTTACCTATAGGTAAAATTCAGTGATGGAAGTTTACTTCCACTTTAAGCATACATCCATAAGATATTTTGTCAACACTGATAGGTGAATAAATTCAACACCTGCTGCCTGCTTAATAGTTTAAGCAGCACAACATATTTACTTTTCGTACCCTTCTATGTTACTGAACCAAAACAAATTTGCAAAGTCATAAGATTAGAGATCACCTGTAGCATACTCCTTGTCTAAAAGCAGATGCCACAACATGCTTGTTATTACCTTTAATAGCCAGGAATATCCTTCTGTGCCCTATGATATAGTTCCATGTGTTTCTCTAACTAGGTCATGGCTACCCTTTACCAGCTGCCACCCCCATCCAAGGAGATTGCCAAACAATGGAATCGTAGTTAATCCATAAAGTTGTGGGAAGTCTGCTCCTAGGCAAAACTTACTATGCAGTACAGGTTCACTTCAAAGTAGTCAATTGGGTATACTGGTGCAAAGCAGCACTATAATCAAGTTTTGATGACACCACAGCTCTACAGGGAAACATTACACTGGCTACATACACATGCAGCAATAATATGAAGTGCTGAATGCAAAGGGTACATTCAAATAAAAGTGTAAAGGAAAATATTTACCTTTTCTCATCATGTCTCTATCCAGTACAACATTTCTCTGATTGTCACTGACTTCTGCACGAAAATGAAACCGCTTTGCTCTCTGTTCTTTTTTCTCAATGGCTTCCTGAGGAAAGAAAAAGCCATTTAAAATGAAGACTGCCTATGATCCAGACACTTCCACTGCTTAATGTGCCGTGTCATTTTCAGAGACAAATTTATATGCCAAGTTATAGCAGAAGAATATACTAAAAAAAAAAATAATCATCTAAACAAAGTAATGTGCTAGACTACTAAAGATGCTCAAATCAGAGGCACAATGTATTATGTTATACGAGGCTAAAATACAGTAAAATTATTCTGATGTGCATTTTCCAAATCATAAAACTGTCAGGGACTCTATTAAACATAGCACAAACTACACGTAAAGCAGGGTACACACGGGGAGTTGTTCCTTTTTCTTTTAAGCAAAAAAACACCACACTCTCAGAGCCTCGCAATCCACCCCCCCCCCAGAACACACAGATCAGCGCTGCAGTTATTGGTTGAAAGCCCCGATTGAATGCTGGTTTTCCAGCAGGACCCACTGACAGATGGGTGTCGTACAACCAGCTTCTGTTGAACAGACAGCAGAACACACATACCAAAATGTGTTAGGCTCCTGCTGAACTGGCCAGATTTCGGCATATGCATACCCAGCTTAAGCCTGTTTTTTGTTGTAAATTGATGGGGTTAAGGTACATGCTTGCTCAGGCATCTGTTAGAGTGAATTAATTCCTGTTGGGTGTTGGCACGGAGAAAACACAGTGATTAATGCTAGCGGATATAGCCGCTAGCAATGATCACATGAAAGATACAACAGGCTGGCTGTACCCAAGTTGATCGATGAACTTGGGTGCAATCAGCCTGCTCATTCATGGTTTCAATTTCAACTGTTCCCTGCAGAACATATTTATTGTAAAGACAATTACATATTCATCATAAAAGACCAACATTTAGCCCGGGTTCACACCTATGCGAATTAGATGTGCGTTTCCCCACATCTAATTCGCATAGCAGGAGAATGTGACTGGCTCCCTATGGAGTCGGTTCCCATATCCCCGGGGCCGCTGCGGAGCACACTGCACAAAAACGCTGTGCGTCTTTGGCTCAGTTTCAGGGCCGAATTCAGGCATAGAATCGGCCCCGATTTGTCCCTGAAACGGGGAACAGGGACGCACAACGCTCCTGTGCGATCCGCAGCCCGTTATAGTGTGAACCCGGGCTAAAGGGCCTCAGAGTATCCCTTCATCAAGGTGACAGATTGGGAAGGGACCCCCGCAAAGCCCCAAAAAGTCATTTTCTTATGAATTATGACTTTTATACTGGAGTCTGTCAAAGTTAAATATACAGCACATGAACAGTTTCAGTCAAATATTTTTTGTAGAACCCCTTCAAAACATGCATAGTAAAAAGTTTACCTTGGAAGTGACATCAATGCCAGTAATAAAGGTCCCAGCTTTATTTTCATACCTTCTGATGTTATCCTATATGAAAAAGAAATAAACTCAGATCACTTTGATGACTCAACATATAGTTATTAAGATCACATGATGTCAGTCTTATGGGAAGTTGAACCACTTCCTGATAGAACATCTCCCTGTACTATTTACATAAATAAAACCACACTAATCACTCTGCATTCTGCCTATGCAAGATCACTGAAAGAATGATTTGGCAATATTGAAGCATTCACTTTTAGGTAGCCATTAAAGCTGAACAAGACAATTACATATGTTTGGGCTGTTTGTCTTGTGATCTAGGCACCCCTGCCACACAGCTCTCAGACTTCTAGACAGACTGCACTACATTTCAGCAGCAAAAGCATAGCCTAGGACCAGCCTCAGCTTGTAACCGGACAATGAATGAGAAGTAGTACTGTCATCCTCCTGTATTCTAAAGTGACATGAGGGTCAGCTGAAAGAAACATTAAAGTGGAATTCCAGCATAAACCTAAGCATTAAAAATGCCCCCCTCCCAACACCTATGCTGACTAATCTGTGTAAAAAAAGCTGCCTATAGTTTACGCACCGGTCCAGTGGTGGCTGCGGGGGGGGGGCTGCTTCAGGAATTACCAACTGGCATCAAGCGCACTCTCCTCTCCCCTGCAGGAGCCGCTTGCTTATCCAGGGGATAATATGACCAGAGTGGGCTAAAAATAGGTAAGCATACACATCTTTTTTACACAGGTCAGCCAGAATAGGTGTTTGGGGGGGGGGGGGGGGGAGAGAGACCATCTTTAAAACTTATTTTAAAGATTTTTTTTTTTTAACATGTTATACTTCCCTGTTATGTGCAATGATTTTGCATAGAGCTCCCTGAATCTCCTCTTCTGGGGTCCCCAGCCAGCACTCTGCCCAGGCTCCTACTCCCTTTCAGAGTGCCCCCATAGCAAGCCGCTTGCTATGAGTAAACGCGTACGGTCTTGTCTATTTACACACACAGTGAGGCTCAGCCCCACACCCTCCACACAGCATTTGATTGAGAAAAACAGGAACCAGTGGGTCCCTCTGCTGCCTCCATGTCCTGTCCTGTGTGGAGAGAGCGAGCAGCTCTGCTTCTCTTGAGCACAGCATTGGATTGAGATTGAGCTCAGGTAAGTGATTGGAGGGGGGTTGGGGGGGGGGGGTGAGCTGAGAATAAAAGGTTTAGCCTTTACAGCCACTTTAAGGCTATTTAGGGTTAAGCTGGAATTCCACTTTAAGCACTTCAAGAAACACAGGAAATCAACATTCCAGAAAGCGCCTGTTTTGAAAAGACACAGGAGGAAGATTAACAGCAGAGTGGCATTCAGCAGTGCAGGCACAGGGAAAGCTAAGTATTTACTTAAATTCTTCCACAGATGAGATTATTTCAGCACATTGAACAAGTGCTTTAAATATATAAAAACACAATTGCTACAGGATGTGGCCTTTTTCACACTTGTGAACTGCTACATGTGTAGTTCACATGGGCAGATTAGTCTCGTTTCACACTGGGGTGGCTTCAAAGTAGCCCAACTCTAAAAGCGCCACGCACAACGTGACTTCAGCGCAGCTTGCGAATGACTTCTTTAACAGAAGTCAAATGCAAACCGCTCCGAAGTCGCCCCCAAGTAGTACAGGAACCTTTTTCTAACTCGGAGCGACTTGAGTCGCTATGATTAGAACGGTTCCATTGCACTGAATGGAGCGCGACTTAGTCGCCTGACAAGTCACCCCAGTGTGAACCGAGCCTTACAGTGCCTTGAAGAAGTATTCAAACCCCTTGAAATTGTCCACATTTTGTCATGTTACAACCAAAAACGTAAATTTTATATAATAAACCAACACGAAGTGGCACATAATTGTGAAGTGGAAGGAAAATGATAAATGGGTTTCAACATTTTTTACAAATACATATGTGAAAAATTTGGTGTACATTTGTATTCAGCCCCCGAGTCAATATTTTGTAGAACCACCTTTCACTACAATTACAGCTGCAAGTCTTTTTGGGGATGTCTCTACCAGCTTTGCACATCTAGAGAGTGACATTTTTGCCCATTCTTGATTGCAAAATAGCTCAAGCTGTCAGAGAGCGTCTGTGTGGATTTAAGTCTGGACTTTGGCTGGGCCATTCTAACATGAATTTGCTTTGTTTGAAACCATTCCATTGTAGCTCTGGCTGTATGTTTAGGGTCCTTGCACTGCTGGAAGATGAACCTCTGCCCCAGTCAAGTCTTTTGCAGACTGACAGGTTTTCTTTCAAGATTACCCTGTATTTGGCTCCATCCATCTCCACATCAACTCTGATCAGCTTCCCTGTCACTGCTTAAGAAAAGCATCCCCACAACATGATGCTGCCACCATCATGGTACATGGTGGGGATGGTGTGTTCAGGGTGATGTGCAGTGTTAGTTTTCCACCACACATAGCGTTTTGCTTTTAGACCAAATCTCTGAGGTCTTCACAGAACAGCTGTATTTATATTGAGATTACATTACACACAGGTGGACTCTATTTACTAAATTAGGTGACTTCTGAAGGCAATTGGTTCCACTAGATTGTAGTTAGGGGTATCAGAGTAAATGGAGCTGAATACAAATGCACGTCACACTTTTCAGATATTTGTAAAAAAAAATTGAAAACCATTTATCATTTTCCTTCCACTTCACAATTATGTGCCACTTTGTGTTGGTCTATTACATAAAATCCCAATAAAATAAATTTACGTTTTTGGTTGTAACATGACAAAATGTGGAAAATTTCAAGGGGTGTGAATACTTTTTCAAGGCACTGTATGTCAGAAATCTACACTTGAATAGGTATTTCTTGAAAAGCTGCACAGACACCAGGTGAGAACTTGGGTGGACATGCATAAAATATCATTACTGAGGCGTGAAGCCTCCTCCATTTGAAAAAAAGCCTCTAGTCACTGAATACAAGGCACGCTGTGCTTGGAGGTGGTGTGAAAGAACCTCAAAATCTTAATCCTCTAATCACAGAAAAGCCAGCAGCCTTGACAAAACTTGATTTCAAAATCGAATGAGTGTAGAACAAATCGTTTCCCCACTTGGAAGATTTTTTTTTTGCTCTAGGGCAGGGGTAGGCAACCTCGGCCCTCCACCTGTGGTGAAACTACAAATCCCATTATGCCTCTGCCTCTAGGAGTCATGCCTGTGATTGTCAGGGTCTTGCAATGTCTCATGGGACTTGTAGTTTCAAAACTGCTGGAGGTCCGAGGTCGCCTACCCCGCTCTAGGGGCTGCCTGTTTTGGATTTGGCAGATAAACCAGATTGTGTCGTTCCCCCCCGTTCCTCTCTCATCATACTTTTTTTTCAGTTTCTCAATTCCGACGAACTGCGCAATGAGGTCACGATAACAAGAAGAGGTGAACCCTGGCAATGTGTACCTTTTATATATGCACTATATCTGTATATGTAGGAATTTCCCAGTATGTTTTGTTTGCCTAGGACTATATAATGTTTGGGTAATGTGGTGGCATTTTTTCTTCTTTGATTTCCTTTTTTACAGCATACTGTATTTTGCTAAGTTCTAAAGAAAGAATTTATAAAAAAATCGAATGAGCTGGGTGGAAAATTGAGATCTGAACGCTCACTACATCCGATGAATTCACTGTTTAGGTATTCAAGCAGCTGTAGAGGCTGCTTTCGTACAATAACCAGCAGTGCTGACTTCTCTATCCATGTGGCTAAATGAGAGAAATCTAGTCATGTATAACTAGCGTTAGTGTGCGCACTCCAGATTTCTTTTTCTTTTTTAAATTGTTGTTCGATTTCAAACTGGATGGATCATGTGACAATCTTTTCCACTCCTTGACCAACTCAAAGATGGCTAAAAATCACAGGAGTGTTTTATCATTTCCTTGCGATCCAATTCCCCTGAGGCTCCTCTTGGTTTGCTGGGATTACGTGTTTACAACTGTGGAACATGGAGACAAAAAACAGCCATACACTCCCAGCAAAAAAACTTCATCTTGGGGAGATCAAACTTCTGCAATTCAGCGTCCTTTCTGAGATCAGCCAGGGGTATCCAGTGTTGCCCAGAGATGACTGGTATATGGTGTTGACCACTAAGTGTTACTAAACCCAGGATTCACTATATCTGATCTCCCACAGTACATGGAAATGTATTTATTTTAGTAAATATAAACTGCTAAATACTAGAGGTGCACCGAACGGTAAATTTTGTTGCAGAAACCAAAAATGCAGGATGCACTTGGCCCAAAAGCGAAATATATATATATTTTTTCGACCTTCTAATATGTATTAAATGAACATGAATTTGTCTGCCATTATTGGCACCTTCAGCTCAAGAAAAGCGCAACAAAAATGTATCCCTTTAAAGTATGTCTTCATACTGGTCTGTTGCGCTTCCGTTGTGGTGATAAAAATCTTGCTTGCTGCATTTGGTCAAAAATGCACCTCCCTGTTGGAACGCATCAAGAACGCATCCGTTATGTTTTTTTAAATCGTTTTTTGTCTCACGGGACCTATGAAAAACACACCATAAGCACAGTAAAATCGCAGCAAAATCGTGTGCGTTTTCGGCACCATTATCCGCAAAATACCAATATGTTTTGACGGCCGAAATTTTGGTGCATTTCTACTAAATACCTTTTCTCAACAGCAGTTATATCACTCTTGTGACTTCTATCAGTGTCTGGTTAAGGAGGATGAGTTTTCATTCTACTCTCATTGTTCTATGACAGGGGTCTTCAAACTATGGCCCTCCAGTTGTTCAGGAACTACAATTCCCATCATGCCTAGTCATGTCTGTGAATGTCAGTGTTTTACAATGCCTCATGGGATGTGTAGTTCCTTAACAGCTAGAGGGCCGTAGTTTGAGGATCCCTGTTCTATGAGGATGCAGTACCCCTGACCTGCTGTCTGGACAGTGCGGATTGGGCCTGTACCGATCACATGCACCCTCCCAAGGAAAAAAAAAAAAAAAAAAACTGGCAACACACACCAAACTGAGCATGTGCAGAGTGCCTCCAATGCTGTGTTTTTATCAGGAGATATCCTGGGGACATTAAAAGAAGGGGGGGGATCAGGAAAGACCGTATCAAACCGCCTTTTACACAATGCAAAAGATGAACCCCTTAGGTTATACAGTGACTAAAACAAGAATGCTTTACTGCAGGGGTGGGCAACCTTTTGAGCACAGTGTGCCGAAAAAATAGGAAATAGGATTTTTATAACAGCTTACCTGTAAAATCCTTTTCTTGGAGTACATCATGGGACACAGAGCCTTGAAGTGGAGTTCCACCCACTTTTACAACTCTTCAGCATCCCTCACTAAACTGTGCACTGTAAACAAATTGGATATTTTTTAATTTTTTTTCTCAGCACCTACTGTATATCTGCTGTATTCATTTTTCACTTCCTCCTCCCTGGCCGCGGCCCATCGCATCATTTCCTGTTTGCAATGCCTTCTGGGAAGGGGCGGCAACTTCCTCTGAAACTGCTGTTGCTATGGAAACCTGACCTGAAACCTGTTACACTGTTTGTGCTGCACTGAGCATGTGTCAGATCTGCAAGGATGAGATCCAGGAAGAAATACAGTCTTGGCTTCAGATGCCCACACTTAAGATGGCCACGGCCTGCTGTAAGTTTATAAAATAACAAACTACTGCTATAAACTAACAAAACAGACCTTAGTTTACAGACTAACTTTACTATAATACATTAAGCTTGTGTATTATAGGGGTATTTTTATTTAAAAAGTATAATTTCGGCCGGAACACCACTTTAAGTAATTACTTAATGGGCTATGGGCCACCTTCAGGTGTTGACACTGGTATACCCAATACAGGAAGTTGACTCCCCTATATAACCCCTCCTCCTTCCAGGAGTACCTCAATTTTTGTAGCAAAGCAATATACCTAAAACCCATAAAAACAGGGGCGGGACCTCTGTGTCCCATGATGTACTTCAAGAAAAGGATTTTACAGGTAAGCAGTTATAAAAATCCTATTTTCTTTATCGTACATCATGGGACACAGATCCTTAAGTAATTACGTAATGGGACGTCCCATAGCAATGCTACTTGAGGGGAGGGAGACAACCCGTAGGGCACCCCCAGACCTGAGAATTTATACTGCTGCCTGCCGCACACTGGGCCCGAAGGCAATATCCTAATTCCTCCTTACATTCATTTGATAAAATTTTTTCACTGCTCTCACCACATCAAGATAATGTAGTGACTTTCTTCCCTGTAACATGGTTTTGGAAAAAACGATGGCAGGACAATATCTTGGTTCAAGTGAAAACCTGAAACTGGACGAGGGTGTAACAGCACTCTGTTCTCATGAATAATCAAATATGGCTCTTAACAAGAAAGAGCAGCCAAAACTGAAACCCTCCTTGCTGAGGATATAGCAACCAAAAATACCAGCTTCCTTGTCAAAAGGGCTAAAGGAATATGCTGTATCGGTTCAAATGGCTGTTTTTGTAACACTGACAAAACTAAATTCAAGTCCCAAGGGCTTAAAGGTGATTTAACTGGCAGATTAATCCGTATCACCCCTTGCATAAAACCCGGACTAAAGAATGCGCAGCAAGCGGTCTTTGAAATAAAATCGATAAGGCTGATACTTGGCCCTTAGTAGTACTAAGGGCCAATTTCATCTCTACACCTAATTGCAGAAAGGCAAGACTTCTGCCTATGATATATTTCCGAAGGTGCCAACCCTTGGATTCACACCAGGAAACATAAGTCTTCCAAACTCTATAATATATAGTTCTGGAAGCTGGTTTCCTTGCATTAATCAAAGTAGAGATAACTGACCCGGAAAGCCCACATTTCTTCAGAATGTGGGTGTCAATAGCCAGGCCATTAAATTTAGCGCTCGGAAAGTAGGATGGAATATCAGCTCCTGTGAGAGCAGGTCTGGCCTTAGGGGGAGGGACCATGGACCCTCCACTGCCATCTTTACGATTTCTGCGTACAATGACCTTCTGGTCCATGCTGCCGCTACCAGAATTACCGGCTTTCTTTCCAGCTTGATCCTGCAAAGAAGTCGTGGCAGCAACTGAATAGGGGGGAATGCATAGATCAGTGAGAACTGATCCCACAGGGTTACCAGTGCATCTGTTCCGCATGCGAGTGGATCCCTTGTCCTGGACACAAATTTGACTAACATCATGTTGAATCTGGATGCTAGAAGATCTACGTCCGGAGTCCCCCAAAAACGTCGGGGTGAAGAGACCATTCCCCCGGGAATAACTGCTGGCGACTTAAGTCGTCCGCCTGCCAATTCTCTACTCCCGGAATGAAGACTGCCGATAGGCACGGAACATTCTTTTCTGCCCAAATTAGAATATGGTTCACCTTTCTCTCTGAGCTGAGAGACTCTTGGTGTCCCCTTGGTGATTGATACAGGCCACAGCCGTGGCATTGTCGGATTGGATCATGACAGGACAATTCTTTAACCTGGAAGTCCAGGTTTTCAGAGCCAGACGCGCTGCCTGAATTTCTAGGATGTTGATGGGCAATGCTCTTTCGGTTCTTGACCACTGTGCCTGGACAGTTGTCTTCTCTAGTACTGCTCCCCAGCCTGAAAGGCTGGCATCTGCCGTTACTACTTTCCAGATAACTGGTCTGAAGGATTTCCCTTTCAGCAGATTCTGGGTTAGTAACCACCAACTGAGGCTTTGGGACACTCTTGGGGACAGCCGCATTGGCAAGTCCAAAGCTTGGATCGTTTTGTTCCAAGCAGACAGGATACTGTTTTGTAACAGTCTCGAATGGAACTGGGCATAGGGAACTGCTTCGAATGAAGCCACCATCTTTCCTAACAACCTCATGCAAAGGCGAATCAAGGGGATTTCTTTTTGACCTGACCATCCGCACCAGCTCTCTTATAGATCTGATCTTTGGCAAGAACACCCTTTTCTGGGCTGTGTCTATGATCAGGCCCAAATACTCCAGCTTTCTTAGCGATTTTAAGGAAGACTTCTCTAGGTTGAGAATCCAACCTAGACTTTCCAGGAAACTGGCTGTAATGTGTACACTTTTCTCCAAGCGAGCCACTGACTGGTCTATTAACAATAGATCATCTAGGTACGCCAAGACTGTTATGCCCTGTGCCCTTAGCCTGGCTAGAGGTGGGGCCAGCACTTTTGTTAACACAGGGGTGCTGTAGCTAGCCCGAAGGGCAAGGCTACAAACTGAAAGTGCTGTTCTACTTCGAACCGCAGAAACCTCTGGTGAGCAGGAAATATAGGGACATGCATCTCTGATGTCGATGGATGCCAGAAGTTCTCTTCCTTGTAGGATGGAAACTACTGACTTGATCGACTCAATGCGAAAGGAGCGAATCTTCAGGAACTTATTTAGATTGCCTAGATCTAGAATGGGTCTGACATCCCCATTTGATTTTGGTACCATAAACAGGTTTGAATAAAACCCCAAACCTTGCTCTTCTGTGAGGATCTGTATTATCACCCCCTGAGCCAATAATCGGTCTAATGCGTGAAACAGGGATTGCCTTTTCCCTGGATCTTTGGGAATGTTTGGATCTATCCCCATGGATGGAGGATGCGATTAAAGCCGCTAATCTTCCTTCTAAGCCCTGCAGGGCAGAGGAAAATGCATCTTCAGTCACGTATACAGGGGCTGAAGTGTGAGAAGCAGTTGCACCACCAATCGGTTCCAAAGACTCACCCTGGCTTGCCATATCTGGTATCTCCAGAGAGGATGACAGTGTGGAGGCATGACTGGAGTTCCCAGCGCCTAGGGGTGGAACTTTTGGTGCCTTAGTAGTAACCTTGGAAGCCATAGTGCTAAGCACAAAAGCAGAGGCACTCTAATAAATGTACTATTTGCTGAGCAATAGTAAGAAAAAACAATGGCAGCATAGATTAAACTGATGCTAAATAATACTGTCTTATCCTGTACTGAAAATGCCTGTGTAGACCCCTCACATGCTCCAGTGCTCCTGTGTCAGCGCTTCATTTAGCTACTCTAGTAGACCCATCTAGTGATAAGGGCGTCAGCCTTCATCGCTCCCCCCCCCCCCCCCCCCCCCCCCCCCAGATCTCTGAGGTGTAAGCCTGATTGCCTTGCGCCGTGTGCTTCAGAAAGACACACAGAGTCCGCACACGGCGCTGACTGCTTTAGCCACGTCCCTTCATCAACCCACCCTCCTCCTCTTTCAAAGTAAATCTCACAGCAGAGCTTCGGGTCTGAGACACAGACCAGAAGGAGGAGAGGGGCCAGCCACTCAGTTTCCCCAATTGGGGGGAGAGGGCTGAAGAACCCCCTCCAGCTGCTAGGACACCCATGCTGTTGTAGCACAGATTGAAAGGGTATGTGTAGTTTTACTCCCTCTAGAGGAGACTTTAAGGCATTACAATGTTACATATTGAAAGAAAAAGCATAGGTGGACTTTGCAGTTCCTAAGGTTTTCTCTTACCTTTTCCTCGCTGCAGGATATGGCTGAAAACAGACAGATCCAAACTTCATCCATCACGGCGGGGAGCGTAGTTAAACCTTCAAAGACTGGTTCCCTTAATAGGGGTTCCACTCCTTTGCACCTGTATAGCACCCCTCAGGACAACTTTAGGTAATGTAGCAAGACCAAAAAGAGTCCTGGTTCCTAGGGTCCAGCTCTCAAAGAGAAGCGTTACAGGCAAAACCTTGTTCTTCTATGCGAGGCCCGGGTACCGGGTTTTTTAAATACAACAACATGGATCCCTCCTGGAGCTCCTCAAAGCACATCTTCACTCGTGACCAACACCTTAGACACTGGCGAAAAAACTGAGGTACTCCTGGAAGGAGGAGGGGTTATATAGGGGAGTCAACTTCCTGTATTGGGTATACCAGTGTCAACACCTGAAGGTGGCCCATAACCCAATAATTACTTAAGGCTCTGTGTCCCATGATGTACGATAAAGAAAATGTTTTCAAAGAAATTGAGCGTGTCAACTTCACACTCTCAATCACGAAAAGGATTTTTTTTTTTTATAAAGCAAATGCTGTAAACTACTTCAGCAGTGAGAAATTAACATCCTGCACTCTCACACCTCAGATCACTGTCTCTCGCACATCTGCCCCCACCACTGTAAAACCCTGCACATCTGCCCCCCACCACTGTAAAACCCTGCACATCTGCCCCCCACCACTGTAAAACCCTGCACATCTGCCCCCCACCACTGTAAAACCCTGCACATCTGCCCCCCCAAGTGTAACCCCCCTGCACATCTGCCCCCCCCAAGTGTAACCCCCCTGCACATCTGGCCCCCCCCACCAAGTGTAACCCCCCTGCACATCTGGCCCCCCCCACCAAGTGTAACCCCCCTGCACATCTGGCCCCCCCCACCAAGTGTAACCCCCCTGCACATCTGGCCCCCCCCACCAAGTGTAACCCCCCCTGCACATCTGCCCCCCCACCAAGTGTAACCCCCCCCTGCACATCTCCCCCCCCCCCACCAAGTGTAACCCCCCTGCACATCTGGCTCCTCCCCACCAAGTGTAACCCCCCTGCACATCTGGCTCCCCCCCCACCAAGTGTAACCCCCCTGCACATCTGGCTCCCCCCACCAAGTGTAACCCCCCTGCACATCTGCCCCCCCCCACCAAGTGTAACCCCCCACCAAGTGTAACCCCCCTGCACATCTGCCCCCATCACCAAGTGTAACCCCCCTGCACATCTGCCCCCCCCCCCAAGTGTAACCCCCCCTGCACATCTGCCCCCCCCAAGTGTAACCCCCCCTGCACATCTCCCCCCCCCCCGAGTGTAACCCCCCTGCACATCTACCCCCCCCCCCGAGTGTAACCCCCCTGCACATCTCCCCCCCCCACCAAGTGTAACCCCCCTGCACATCTCCCCCCCCACCAAGTGTAACCCCCCTGCACATCTGCCCCCCCCCACCAAGTGTAACCCCCCTGCACATCTGCCCCCCCCACCAAGTGTAACCCCCCTGCACATCTGCCCCCCCACCAAGTGTAACCCCCCTGCACATCTGCCCCACCGCTGTAACCCCCCCTGCACATCTGCCCCACCGCTGTAACCCCCCCTGCACATCTGCCCCACCGCTGTAACCCCTCTGCTCCTCTGTCCCACCGCTGTAACCCCCTGCACCTCTGCCCCACCGCTGTAACCCCCTGCACCTCTGTCCCAATGTACCTCCTTTCTCCTCTGCCCCAACACTGAACCCCCCCTGCTCATCTGCCCCAACACTGAACCCTCCCTGCTCATCTGCCCCAACACTGAACCCTCCCTGCTCATCTGCCCCAACACTGAACCCTCCCTGCTCATCTGCCCCAACACTGAACTCCCCCTGCTCATCTGCCCCAACACTGTACCCTCCTGCTCAACTGCCTGGTCACTGCACCCCCTGGTCTTCTGTCCCACTGCTGAACCCTCTTCTCATCTCTTGAATCCCTCCTGCTCATTTTCCCCACCGCTGTACCCTCCTGCTCATCTGCTCCACCGCTGTACCCTCTTCTCATCCATCATATGTGTGATATGCAGAGTGGTGAAAGGAAGCAGAGGAGAGACACATCTACCTGTCCTGGCGCACTCATCCTGCTGATCCAACTCTCGCATCCAATCCACGTGCTTGTAATGTTATATATGTGATGTCACATACAAGCATATGGAATGGATGCACAATGATGAGCGCAGGTCAGGGGCATTTTCTGAAAGCAGTGGGCTTGTATGCAGGATCATAAGTCGGGCCCTGCAGCTGAAAAAAAGTGTGGCGATTTTCAATGCGCTGAATACTGGCTATGGCTTAAAGGGACACAGAGTGCAGGGGTTCAGTAGTGACGCAAAGGTTCAGTAATAATTTCATCAAAGTTCCCAGAAGCTCAACAGTAATTCCACAAACTGTCACCTGATTGTGGTTTTCTCAATCACAGTAGAATACCTTCTTTCTGAGATTGGTAGTGGCAACCAAGCGAGTCATCTTCCTCCAGATGGTGGATGGGGCAAGCAGGACTGTGATTGGCTTCAGCAGTGGCCAATTACAGTCCTCCCCCTCCTGAAAACAGGGACCGCCCCCTCCCCCCCTAGCAGAACTGCACCCCAATCTCTTCCCCGTCACAAAAGCTGACGATTGCAGCTACAGCAAAGTTAGAGAACTAAACAATGTTTCCCATCTTTTACAATGTTTGAGGGCACAGCGACTCCCCCTCAATGCTCTGCTGATGGGGTCAAGTGCTGGCAAAAGAGGCTTTGTGTGCCACTTGCGGCACCAGTGTCGGGGGTTGCCTACCCCTGCTTTACCGCATATATAGGCTGATTTTGCTGTTGTGAATTTAGTACACTTTAACCTGTTGCCGCCCGCCCACCATCATATGATGGCAGAGCGGTGCGGCTCTTGTTCTGTCATATGACGTCGGCCCATTCACACAGGGCATGAGCGCAATCGCGCAGCCCTGCACTGTCGGTGGCAGCGTGTCCCCGAGACACAGCACGTCACCGACAGGGGTGAACAGCCATTGGGCATGGCCGTTCACCATGTGATCGGCCACGATTACGGCACGGACGTCCACAAATTGGTATTCCCCACTTAAAACCACGCGATCGGGAGCGCGCAGCGTGGTCATGTCAGTGTCAGCGTGTTCCCAAGAACACTACTCGTCAACGACAAGGGTAAACAGCCAATGACTGGCGGTTGTTTACCACGTGATCGGTTGTGATCCATTCACAGCCGATCACTAAATGTAAACAGACCAGTTACTAGCTGTTATTGCCTCTTCTCTCCTCACACACTATTTCCAGTGTGAGGAGAGAAGAGCCAGGAGCAGTGAGTTAACGATGTATTGTAGTGTATTGCACCAACACCACAGTAAAGAGAACCTGTCACATCGTCCCTCCCCAATAACAGCTGTCACCCAACAGTCACCACATCAGGGCCCACAAAGTGCACCTGTCATCCATCAGTGCTCACAAAGTGCACCTGACATCAGAGACTGCCGTCAGCGGTGCACCCGTCACCCATCCGTGACCCTCATCTGTCACCTATCAGTCCTATAAAGACTGACATCAGTGACTGTCACACGTCACCCATCACCTGTCGCCCATCAATGACCGTCACCCGTCGAACAGCCCATCAGAAAAACGTCCAAAAGATTATATACACAAGTGAGGCGTTCCAGATCCTCTCCATGACTGATGAGAGCAGCAGGGAGTTCTCATCAGATTCAAATGCCAATTTCGATTGTGAATCAATCTGAACCGATAGATAGTAGTGGATCGGCAAATGAATCAGAGGAAGAATGGATCCCTCCTAAAAGGGCACGGCGCTCTGGAAACCAGGCAGCCACCAGCATTATACCCCAGGATCAAAAAAGGATCCCAGGCCCAGTACCAGCGCTGCCGCCAGCAATAGACCCCAAAACCAAAGGCCCACTACCAGCGCTGCCACCAGCAAAAGACCACAAGAAATGCCCAGGCCCAGTACCAGCACTGCCGCAGCATCACACCCAAATGCCAGCACAGAAACTTCAATTCCCCAACTACCAGCACTGGAGTACCATGTCCCCCAAGAGCCAGGGTCTTGCCAATCCAACAATAGCCAAAATTTTACTGAAATCGATTGTTTTTATTTATTTTTGCCCGACACTTTGCTGTAATTCATCGTGGACCAGACCAATTTATATGCCCAGCAGCATATTGCCAACAACTCCCAATCATCATACGCCCGTCCGTTTGAGTGGAAGGATTTGACTATGGAGGAGTTCAAAGTGTTTATGGGCCTCACCATAAACATGGGGTTCACAAAAAAAAAAAAAAAAAAAAAAAAATGGACATGCCTACTAATCCACCACATGCCCATTTATTCTTCCGTAATGTCCAGGTCCCGATACGAGATGATAATGCGCTTTCTTCATTTCAGTGACAACACCCAGTGCCCTCCCCACAATCATCCAAATTACGATAAATTATATCAAATTCGCCCATTCATTAATTTCTTTTCCCAACGATTTGCAGAAATCCATGTCCCCGATCAGCATATATATGTGTAGACGAGTCCCCGGTACCCTTTTCAGGCCGGCTAGGAATAAAGCAATACATTCCTAGCAAAAGGGCCAAATACGGAGTGAAATTTTATAAGCTTTGCGAGAGAGTCACGGGATATCTGTATGCATTCAGTATATAGGAAGGAAGAGATTCCCAGCTCCAGCCCCCTGAGTGACTGGCCTACATGGGCACAACTGGGAAAATTGTATGGGACCTGGCATACCCACTGCTGAAGAAAGGTTACCACATATACCTGGATAACTTCTACACCAGCCTGCCCCTTTTCAAACACCTATACCTCGCAGAAACCCTGGCCTGTGGAACCTCCAGAAAGAATAGGAAGGGCTTCCCACAAGCCATAGTGAATAAGAAATTGCGAAGGGGAAGAAGAGCAACTTTAAAATGCAATCAAGTGCTGGCCTTGAGGTGGAAGGATACCAGGAATGTGTACATGATGTCCACCATCCATGATGACACTACAGTTGAAGTTCAGAGAAGACGAGGTCCCAATGAAAAGCCAACATGCGTACAAGATTACAATCTCTACATGGGGGGTGGATTTCAATGACCAAATGCTTCAGCCCTATTTAACAATAAGGAGGTCCCGTTTCTGGTACAAGAAAGTAGCAATTTAATTCATTTGGCCATTTATAATGCCTACATAATTCACACCAAATCCACGGAAAGCCCTGCCCACTTCCTAAAATTCATCGAAGAAGTTGTCACGTCCCTCTTCTACCATCAAGGACCCATCCCCAGAAAACCTTCGCTCTGATGCCGTTTGCCGACTTCATGAATACCACTTGCCGGACAACATTCCACCATCTGAAGCAGGTCGAAGATGCCAAAAAAGATGATGTCGAGTATGCAGCAAAAAAGGATTTCGAAGAGATACCAGCTACCATTGTCCCCAGTGTCCCTCCGAACCGGCCTTTGCATTGGTGAATGCTTCAGACTATATCACACATGCCTAAAATATTAGCCCATATTCTTAACCATCTCCCCATTTTTCATCATCTGTGCTGACCATTTCCCATGCTTCCTGAAATAACCATGCCACTGCCTTCCACGTGAACTGACCCTGGCCTGTTTTTTGACTATGCCTCTGCCAACCCTTTGGACTGCTTCCACGTGAACTGACCCTGGCCTGTTTTATCAACTACGCTTCTGCCTACTGCTTCCACGTGAACTGA
The DNA here is from genome assembly GCF_042186555.1 of Aquarana catesbeiana. NCBI lineage: Eukaryota > Metazoa > Chordata > Amphibia > Anura > Ranidae > Aquarana > Aquarana catesbeiana. The sequence goes on along the minus strand of NC_133325.1, from coordinate 660,075,035 downwards.
CCCTGGCCTGTTTTATGGACTATGCTTTTACCTACCGCTTGGACTGATCTGTTGCCCTGCTACTGTAGTACACAGGGGTCTCACATGTGAGGGGCTCCAGAAATGTTTTTCTGGATGGAGAAAACTTTTTGTTGTCTCCGGGTGTTCGTAATTTCCGGATTAGGGTCTGGAGTCCGGAAGCTTCATAGAGATTTGGGTTGGTCAAAGCCTCCAGTCCTGTGCACAGGTCTTACCCGATTGCGGCCCTCAGCCTGCTGCTGACTTACTGTCCATCATGCCTCTGCCTGCCACATAAACTGACCACACCTCTGCCTTCTACTTGGACTATGGAAGTAATTAGCTGTAGCAAAAGGCAGTATGTTTATGAAGGGATGAAGGGCGGTACAATGAGTGCAGGCAGGTAACGGTGTACCAGAACCAGTAGTATGGCTGTGTTGGCTGTCTCTGCCTGGACAATTTCTATGGACAAATGCTTTGGCTGTGCTGACGATATCCTTGTGCTGACTATAGACAATAATCCTGCCTGCTGCCTGGATAATTAATAAATTACTATTGTTGTTGCTAAGCACATCCCCTGCCTGCTGCCTGGACTAATTCTCTCCTCTGGGGACACTACTAAAACCACAGGTAATACTTTTTTTTACCCATTTCCCAATAGAATTTATTTTGGAGTGTAACTTTTGGTATGTAAATGCTATGTGTTAGAAATATTAAGGGGCTTCAAAATGATAGGTTGTCAGGAAATTACATGTGTAATTTATGCTTGTAGAACGCCTGAAGGTGCTACTAAAACGGTGGGTCTCTGTATGTGGTTAGGCTGTGTAAAAGCCTCACACGTGGTGGTATCACCATACTCAGGAGTAGCATAATGTATTTTGGGGTGTCATTTTTGCTATGTACATGCTATGTGTTGGAAATACCTTAAAAATTGACAACTTTGTGGGGAAAACAAAAAATGCGTTTTCATTTTTTCCCCACATTTTCCAAAAACTTCTGGAAAAAAAATGAACCGTTCAAAAGACTCATTATGCCTCAGATTATACGTTGGGGTGTCTGCTTTCAAAATGGGGTCATTTTGTTGGTATTTGTACTTTCCTGGCTCATTAGTGTCTCAAGAAATGAGATCTTTAGTACATCAGGTGTGATCAATTTTCAATGATTGGCACCATAGCTTGTAGACTCTATAAAACTTTCACAAAGACCAAATAATATACACTAATTAGGGTTATTTTTACAGAAGATATGTAGCTGTATAAATTTTGGCCCAAATTTATGAGGAAAAATGACTAGTTTGCAAAATTTTATGACAAAGAAAAGGGCATTTTTTCACCAAAATGTTCAGTCTTTTTTTATTTATAGCCAAAAATAAAAAACCCACTAGTGATTAAATACGGTACCACCAAAAGAAAGACATTTGTGTGAAAAAAAAGGATGCAAATTTCATTTGGGTACAGTGTTGCATGACTCGGTATTTGTCATTCAAAGTGTGAGAGCACTGAAAATTGGTCTGGGCAAGAAGGGGTGAAAGTGCCCTGTAGGCAATTGGTTAAAGACAACAAATGTACGAATGACTGATGAGAGGAGAGATATGTCCCTGATAAAGTATTTTTGAAGATGCTGCTACAATTTTTCTTTTAACTGGTAAACAGCAAACTTGCTATATTCATTAGTGATGATAAACAGAGCTGAAGAAGTCTAAAATAATTCTGTAAATAATCATGATTGAGTAAACAGTCAGCAGTTCAAAATTGTTAGATGACTGCTGCTGAGCAAACAACCATAAAAACAAGCCAGCCAAAATTTCATGCTACTCCCCAATGTTTTCAAAACAAATGTAAGCCTGGTGTTGTGAAAAACTAAAGATTTTAGGATATTCAATAAAGAGAAGTTAAAAATATCTTAGGATGTGTGTTAAGTGTATTAAAAACAAAACAAAAAAAACTTTTAGTTTAAATCATTACAATTTAGGTAAAAGGGTAATCATTTTACAGAGTGGGCTGTCATTACGTGTTCTTAGGACATCCTTATGGGTAATACAGTCATACTATAAACACCACTTAAAGCGGAGCTCCACCCAAAAATGGAACTTCCATTTTTCAGTTTCCTCCCCCCCTCCGGTGTCACATTTGGCAGCTTTCAGGGGGGAGGGGGAGCAGATACCTGTCTAATACAGGTATTTTACTCCCACTTCCGGGCATAGATACCCGAACCACCCGCGGGTATCTACGCCATGTCCAGTGCCTTCTCCTCCCCCTGCTGTCTTCTGGGAGACACACAGGTCCCAGAAGACAGCAGGGACCAGTGGGAACATGCAGCGTGAGTCGTGCATGCGCAGTAGGGAACCAGGCTGATTCCCTTACAAGCTTCACTTCCTGATTCCCTTACTGAAGATGGCGGCAACAGCACCCGAGAGCCAGATTCACTTTGGGTGCCGACATCGCGGGCGCCCTGGACACAGGTAAGTGTCCTTATTTTAAAAGTCAGCAGCTGCAGTATTTGTAGCAGCTGACTTAAAAAAAAACAAAACGCGGAGCTCCACTTTAATGTTTGTTACGCACAACAAAATGAGTGCCGAGCAATTGTTGGCATCGGATGATTTACTAGTTATCCACCAAAAGTCACCTGCCTGCGGCAGAACATACACAACTTCATCTCCCCATGAAAAGCAAATGACTTGAGCATCACCTGCACCAATCAGGCAGCACAGAAGTAAAAACAAAAAGAACATTAGTCTACATTTAGTCCGATTACTATAGATCAAAATCCTATATAATAATTCACCATATGTATACACCACAATAGAAAGAATTTGTTTACAGATGATAGGACCAGGAGAAGACAACTGCTGATCCCCCTGTCAACACTGTCTGTGTTGATGGGGGAATTGTACAAATTACTTTCCAAGCGTTCCGATGTGTCTTGACAGCCAATTTGTTTAAGTGGGCTCGAAAATGTACTGGACTGCAAAAAAAGTAGTGCAAGTACTACTTTATTAAAACAAACCGCATAGGACAAAGGCACCATGTAATTTGGGGTGCCATTAATAATACATTGGCACCTGTGCACAGAACGTGCTTTCTCACATCATGTTCTGGGTGTGAACTGGCCCTTTAAAGTACAAACCCAGTTCCAAAAAAGTAGGGATGCTGTGTAAAATCTACATAAAAACAGAATGCAATGATTTGCAAATCTCAAACCCATATTTTATTCACAATAGAAACATGAAATACCTAAACTGAGAAAATTAAAAAAAAAAAAAAAAAAAAAAAGATAATGTTGAAATTAATGGCAGCAACACATTTCAAAAAGTTTGGGATAGGGCAACAAAAAGCTGACAAAGTAGTACTACCAAGGAAGAACTAAAAGAACATAAAACAAAAATTTATTTTATATATATATATATATATATATATATATATATATATATATATATATATATATATATGAACGAAGCTTGAAACTGACAGTAAGAAAAGAAATCCCAAATTCTGGATTGTCCCCACAACAATAATCGAAGGGGAATCTTCCAATGGGGGGGGGGGGGGGGGGGGGGGTGGGGAGACAAGTTCTGATGACAAGACATTACCTCAATTGGTCGGATTTCCTTTCACTTCCTGTTTTGGCTATCAGACAGGAAGTGAAGGAGCCCCCACCCCCAATGGGACACCTGACAGGGGCTATAACCCTTCCTTACAATATTTAAAATAAAAAAAAAAGAAAGGTTTGGATTCAGTTTGGACTCCATACATTTATTTGGATTCAGAAGTGTCCCATAGACGCACGTCTGGTGAATGAGGCCCCCATCTCACCAGGGACATGATAAGACCTGGCAGAGGCTGTAACCCAGAACTGGATATGGTGTATTGAGGAGGGGGCAGACTAGAGGAGCTGCCATCACCCTGAGGAGAGATGCCCCCCCTTAGGCCAGGCACAGCTCTTCCTATGTCCAGTCATGGGGCCTCACACTGCAATGAATGGCCTGTACAGGGGGTGACCACAGACAG